>NC_041051.1:10061580-10295588 GCF_900634775.1 Gouania willdenowi | reverse complement strand
AGTTTAATAAATAAAATAATGTTATCAATTTTCGGACATTTATTTTGAAAATACGCTTCGAGCTGACGAGTTCACAGCTGAATCTAAAAATAGATCCGAGCAGCATAACAAGTACTTCCGATCAAGAAAATCCTATAAAACACAAGCTGATGATGATAAAAAGGCATTTCCTTAAACATGTTACTGGTGCAGTTTCGAAAAAAAAAAAAAATTAGCTTAAACGTAGTCTAAACGGACTGAAACACGGAGAAAAAGAATATTCTTGTAACTTAAGGTTTAAACCCTTTATAGCTGCTGTGAGTGTTGACATTGCGGTGTACGCTTCAGCTGAGCTCCTAGAATAAGCCTGTGTAAGAACAGCATCATAAAAAGCAATACATGAAGATTTCAGCCCTGTGTAAGAACACTGTGATTTTAAATGAGGATTCAAAAAAAAAAAAATCCTTTTAAAACCCAGTCACTCCAACCAAGTTGTACTTCTCCATAATTTAGCATCCAAAAGCTAAACAGAATTAATTGTAAAACTTGTGTTTAAACTCTAAACAAAGTTTTAACTGAGTAGCCTTGCCTTGCCAAAGGAGGCGCTCTCACTGAGTGGTAAAGATCAAACGAAGAAGAGAACTTCCTGTTTCCTTTGTTTACTTCCGGTCACCAAGTTTCTTTGCAGCAATTTGGTGTGACCATTGATAAGTATTTTTAAAGAACATTTGACCACTTAGAAACGCCGGTAATGCTCTGAAAGTATTTAATATACTTGTGGTAAACTGACGCTCTTGTGTTGAAACTATTAAACTTGTTTACGCAAAGATATTCATGACTAAGTGCATGCTAACATTAGCCACCAAAGCTACAGCTAACCCTGCTAACAAGCTTCAATGTGCATGCTGACTTTTAAACGAATTGACCTTGTTGTAACTCAGTGAAGTACAAGTGAACAATATTCGATTAATTTTTGGAATCGATAATTAAAACATTATTGATTAATTTTCAGCCTGAAGGCTTTTAAATCATTTTTCTGGGAAGAAATCCCTAAGCCCTAACACAGAGATCACTCTCTCATTACTCCTCGCTTATAAAAGCCATTGAAATAAATAGATTAATTAAATTTAATCATTTAAACATTTTTCAGAATTTTACATTGGTAATTTTAAATTGTTAAGTCAATTTTATCAGTTAAAACACGTGTGTTATAAATATTAAAATAATATTTAACACCAACTGAAGTAAAAGACAAAACTTACAATAGAATCAAATAAAAACTTTATTCTTAGTCGAATAAATTCGATCATTTTTTTTGAAATCTTTTAAGGTCAAATTCTAACTGAGCCAGATAAAATCAACAAGAATGTATTTCAGCTAGAACAGTTACTGGTCTATATTTTAAAGATTAACTTTGTTAATTAAAATAAATTAAGACCTTAATAATTTTTCTTTGTGCTTTGACACAAATAGAAACTTAAATAACTGCTTTGAAATTAATCTCCCTCAAAGTGGAATAGATTTTAACCTTATCTGAAGTATAAGAACATAATCTTAACTTTGTATGGGAATTTTTCAATAGCTTTTAATAAGATCAGTTACATAAAGACAGATTAACCATCTGAACTTTTCTTTGAAACTAATGAGTGAACTAACCCTGTACGTCACATTGTGAACTGCATGTGTTTGTCAAAACGCAACTACAGAACTTTAAAGATAAACTTAATTAGGTTCACAGGAAATAACCTGATTGTAATCTTTAATTGTGTAAATCAAAAATCTTTCTAGATAAGCTGATAAATAAAGCTTCTAAAATTAAAATTGCTCTATTGAAACACCGAACAACATCGTTGAACAGACTGTATTACTTTAGTCACTCAAACTATTTGCAAATACAAGTCTTAACCACTTTGGATACAACTAAAAGCCAAGATTGTGTTCACCTCTTAAACTCTCGAAGTTTAACTAAACTAAACACCTCTATCACAGAGATTGTTATCGCAGATAAATAAATTCTCAGAAACAGTCAGCTGTAACCTGAATAATTTATTAATCACTGACCTTTTGCGACCCGTTTGCGTTTAACTCCAAGGTTTAACCCACACAGGCACACACACTCATTATATTGTGCCAAGCTTACACACATCAACACTAATCAAAATGGATTCCCTTTCTCCAGCAGTCCAAACCTGGACACCAACCTCCTTTCACAGCTGGAAGCTGCCCTCAGGGGGCACTCCAAACTTCTAGCTCATCCCCAGAGCCGATAAGTAGTACACCAACGTCTACCGAACTCAGCTCGCTTTTAACTCTCATGTTCCCTCTGATTCCAACAGGTCTAACGCAGACCTGACTCTTGCTTTTGGTAAGTTGGCACTCTTAATGACGTCACAGCTGAAACTGGCCCAGGAGCAGAACCAGATGCTTCAAAACAGCTTCAGAACAAGTCTGACAGGCTTCAAAGCAACCCACAGACCAGCGATGATGAGTCTTTATCCTCAGAACAGGATAAAAGTGAAAATCTGCTCCATGAGAACCAGATTTTGAAAGGTGAAAATGATGCACTCAGACACGAGGTAAGATACATCAAGGAAGATTTCACCATGTAAATAATCTCTTAAAAGAGCAAACACTGAAACATGAGGCAAATGTTCAGACACTTTCAATCACCAATCGTGAATTGACAGCTCTTAAAGATGAGAACAGCATGCTAACACATATCAGAGAAAATTATTTATTACGAATTGACTCTCTTGAACGACAGATACGGAATGCGGAAACCGAATGCAGACATGCTAGACTGCTTCAGCATCAAGCTGAGATGGAATCAGCAACAGCACGGCAGGAACTGCATCTTTTCTCTTCACAGCAGGGAGGTGAACCGAAAGAGCCGAAACCACCTGACCCTGTAAAGCTGTGGGATGACACGTCTCATCAAAACCCAAAGATCTGGATCGAATAGCACGGAACCTCTCAAGGTTCGAGCCAAATCTCGACGATCCAGGTGAAATTCATGCTTATCTCAATGACTTGAAATTTTTCTTGGAACGTTTTCCAAACGCTTCTTCACGTGACAAAATCTACGTGATAAAAGCCTCTTCAAGCAAGCAAGTCAGTCTGTTCATCGACAGACAGCCACTTGATATTCGTGATGATTTCGAAGCCTTATGCAAAATTCTGATCGAAGAATATTGTAATAAAAATGAATTCGAAACCGGCTACTTTGCTGCACATTCAATCACCCAAGCAGCCAATGAAAGACCAGGGCAATACTACAACAGATTGCTAAAGGTTTATTTCGGGCCGAAAAATGAGCCCATGATGGAAGAAGAACAGTTTTTCAAAGAACTTTTCTTTAAAAACCTGCACAGTTCCACCAGCAGACATTTACATGCAGCAGTGGATCCAAAGAAATTATCCAGCCGTGAGCTGCGTTCCTTTGCTTCCCGTGCTTTCATGCTTAATGACCAATCTCACAGGGAATTGGTCCATCAGGAAGTGTACGCATTTGACACCAGGCCACCCGACGATGACCTGATAAATGATAACGAAACAAGTTCACCTTTTGTTCTTTCAGAAAAGGATCCGCAGCTCGTGCCTCACGGAGGTCAAAAACTTCAGGGCACCCGAGAGCATGCAAAACCACGGATCCACGAACACCGCAAACGTTCACGTCTGAAATGCGCGGAACATGGTAGGAATACCACAATAATGACCCAAAATCTGTCTAATCCCAACAGACACGCCTACCAAATGACAGGGACAGTTGCAGTGACACACGTGATGATATGCAACACAGAGCCCAAATAGATCCGGCACCGCTGCTGGATCCCACTCCAATCACACCTACAGGTGATGAAAATCCACCCTTCAAACGCATTTTAGGTGAGCTTAGCTTGGGAAATAACAACAGACTTTATGTCGACACTTACCTCAACAACGCCGTTAATTATGAAGCATTAGTCGATTCTGGAGCCACCGTCTCCATCATGCCACGTGAACTTTTCTATCTTCTCTGCAACATGTCAAACCCAGCAGATGTTAAAGTTGAAAACTGTCATCTAGAGATCATGTCATATGATCAGACACCTGTCACTGTGAGAAAAAGAATGTTGGTGAACGTCAACTTTGGACAAACAGCCGTTGTTCATCCTGTGTGCATTTCACCTGATCATTCCAGCTCATTTGTTATAGGAAGGGACCTACTGGAACGCTTTGACGCCTTTGTAGATCTCCAGAGACTTGAGCTTTACTCACAACGGGAAACACCCAAACCACTTGAGCTTCAGCCTGATGTCAGCAGAGGCAACTATCCGGTGTTTAAAATAGCCCGACCAGAGCCCGACCAACAGTCGGAACATAGCCTGATAAAATACAGCCAGACTGACAGCAGCCCAACACACGCAAAGCCTCACTGTGAAATACCACCGCTCAGACCCCAGCCACCACCCATTTCGTCTGTACATGCGTACAGCGACATTGAGCATTTGTCTTACAGCTCTCATCACAAGCAAACACCCACACAGCCTTCTCTTACTGTTTGTGACTCGAAATTCTCCAAGAGGACGATCCAGCAATTCAATTTATGATTGATTTCCTTTCAGGCTTCATAGACCGTGAGCCATCAGCTCATGAATTCAACTCGTACCCAGATCTTCAAGATCTCTTCGAAGCAAAAGATCACCTGCGTGTTGTTGATGACGTTCTACTTCATACTCATGACAGAACCACTACCTTCACGCTTGTGCTTCCTTACTCGTACAGGGGGAATTTATGGCGAACGCACACAACACAAGCGATCAACACAGAGACACAAAATCCACAAAACGAGAACTTCAAAAGATCGCTTACTGGCCAAAAATGGGCCTCGACACGGCAGAATTTGTGAAAACATGCAAAGTTTGCTCTAAAAACAAACGTTAAATTGTCAACTCAGAACTTTGGTATTCAGCTAAAATTTTAAATGGATAAAGTAACCAAGTTTATCCCATTAAGTCAACAAACTTTGAAACCTAAAATGTTTCTTTGCTGTGCATGTTCTACTAACTCATCCGTAGTGTAACAGGCCAACACCAACACTAGGAGCAGTTTAAAACAGAGCATCACCAGCGTTGACGCCCACATTCAAACAAAGGGGGGTGAAAAAGTGAAACAGCTTTTAAACTCTTGTACAAATACATGTCTAACCCCTGTGCTTTGTTTAAGCAGTGCTCGCATCAATGAACAGCTAGCGGTGCCATAGCTAAACCCAACATGTCCTCACAACCCCCAATAAACAATGGGAGGTACCAAAACATAAGGTAACACAAAATCTGTCTGAAAAGAAATTACGTAACACTTCAAAACGTTTGTGTCATATTAAATAGCAACATGACCTTCACTCAACGATACTATAAGGGTTAAACCATAGTATCTGTTCCCACTGTTAAAAAGCTACAAAAGCATCAACAAAATTATACTCCAGCAGTAAAATCTGATTATGAAAGAAATAATTCAGAACATATCCCAGCATTAACATTGGCACTATAGATACTGGTATTACATAATATATGCGTCTGAACGCAGTCACCACTATAAGTCTTCCCATGAAGCACGAATTTACAATACACCCATATGCTTTTGTTATTCATTTAAAGTGATCAAATCTCACTTATTGACGAACATCACAAGTTCTCTCCTCGAGTTCTTGTCAATTTAGTTCAATCTTGTAATTTGTCCCAAACGATAGGATCGTTTTGTTCTCAAAATTATCAACCAGTTAGAAACTCATGTCAGACCTTTAGAGTCCTAACAATTCAGACTATCATCAATTGAGACATCGTATCCAACGTAGTAAAACATGATTAATGTGTTAACACACTATTATCATGTATTTTTCTTTCTTTTGTGGAATCCCACGTTATCTCGTAACCACGCTAGGAACGTCAGAAAATTCTACAATCTTAACACGCAGTCAGTTAATAACACATAAAGCCACCCAGAGCCAGATTGTTGTGCTGTGTTGTTTTTACCTGTCATCACCAGAGTCCACTAAGTTTCCCGGACAACGCCGAAATGACGCTGGATTTCGCCGTTACCCGGAAAAGGGGGGAATGTAGGAACCCTGGTCGATGGTCAAAAGGCGGTAAAAACACGGTCGCACGTTTGGAATTTTATTACACTTTTATGACTCAAAAACAGACGATGGAAAAATGGACCAAGGAACATTTCTTCAAATCCCAGCGATTCTCCTGCAGACTCTTTGCTGACACCCATCCTCCCCAAAGAACAGACATCCCACAGAGATAACAGGGATGTAACCTGACACCCCACCAGAGACATCCTCTTCAACATGAAGATTAAAAAGGAAGAAATAAAAATAAAACCTATACACACCATCTGATGCTTTAAAGGCAGAACTGTGATTTAAACGAATTTCAGACATGGGACCTCGATTTTAACCATTTGTCTACAGGAAAGAGACTCATCGTGTGCCTCCATCTGATATGTTTAAGCACTAATGCAATCACATTTCAAGGGAAATGTTTATAACTTCATATTCCATGATCATTGACCAAAAGTGTATTTGTCCTCCTTTGTTATGCTTAAAGCTAGAAATCATTCAAATCAGTCATTTAAGGGATAATCAGTTGAAAGTCATTTTTCAAGGGTTCATGCAGTTGGCACACACCCATGCTCCATTTTAGACCTAACATGTTAACACCCTATCTAGTTTTATGACTCTTTGTTTAAGAAGCACATGTGGGGATAGCCCCACCATTTTGTCTTCTTTACAGGAAAGTTAAGCCTCCCGCTTCTTTCTGCCAGCCAATCAGGTTTCACTCATTCCCACACTGCAGATGTGTTGTGACCAATCAGATAACCTCTTGACATGTTTATAAAAGGCCTCGCTTCCCCATCACACTCTCTTGCTCCACGCTCGTGCTCCTCTCTTACTTCTCTCTTGTCCTCCTCTTTGCATCTGACTTAACCGTTAGATGTTATTCAGTTTAGTAATGCTGAATTTTTGAGATATTGATTGAACTTCTCTCCAGTCAGGAAGTGGCTACCAGTCACTTCCATAATGACTAACTTTAAGTTTTTATCTCCATTTTTGAAATTAACCAAGCAGTTTTTAATTTTTGGAACAAATCAATTTTTATAGCCTCCCATGAGTAAGCTTTAACGAACTCTAGCATCTTTGATTGAGAACATGTTAGTTAAACTACCCATCGACGTCCAGAAGTGGTGCCGTGTAGGAGAACCAGAACCCCAGCCAGGCCGACAGTATCCCGCGGGCCCGTACAGTGAATGAGCGGAAAACGTCTTCGGAAAAACGCAGGAAAAGCTTTTTCCCCACACACTGCTGGTTACGCAGAAGGAGCTGTCATCATCACGCCTGTTCGAAGGAGGGTAAAACTGCCACGCACACACATTCTGGCAAAAAGGTGGTTTATAACTTAACAAATTCTCTCAATCGAAAATTCTAGATTCATAGTCCATATTTTTCATTTTGGTAAAGTTTTATTAATTTCATTACTTTAACTTTCTGTTTCCTTCTTCCTCTTCCTCAGAGCGTTAGGAAATCCCTATAAATCCCAAATTCACGCAAACATCTAAAACACTCAAATGTGTAGATACCATACAGCTGTGTTAAAATGTACATTTTGTGTGATACCAATGAGTCAAAATAACTGTGAATAATTGTGAAACTGCCTAATTTATCATCGTGGTAATAGCCTGTAAAATAAACATGTACATATTGTAAACGCTGTGTTGTTATTGACATTTAAACCTTTATTAAACCTCTATTCTGACGTCAAGAACCCACTACAAAAACAGGGAACTGTAACAATTAATTAAAATAAAGTGATCTAGGACACTTAAAACTCAATTCTAGATGGCACCTCTGGCAACGAACATATTAAAATGAATAATTAATATTTTTGAATATTAATCATCCTTTGTTCCCCTACAATGTTTTTGTTTTTTGATGTTTAATTCTCTTTGTGTTATGTCATGGCCCTTTCTACACAAAAAACAAAGAAAACAACACTTTCTGACATTAATTATGTTGTTTTTAGATTATTTTCAGATTAGCTAAAGTTGCATCCAGGACACAGTTGAAGAAGGCTTTTTAAAGGAGCATAGGGCAGGATCAAGAAATAGACTCAATAGTGACACGACGGCCGTTACCCCCAATTTCCACCGGATGCGTATCTGCTGCGTAGCAGCAACACAGCTGGTTTTCCATTTCCATTAAAGTCGATGTACCAATTTCCACCGCATGGGTATCTACTCCAGCTTAGCTACGTAACTATTCCGTCATGGCGGAGCCCTACATACAGATATGCAGACCTTCTTCTTCTTGCCAGACCCCAGAGCTGTGATGCATAAATTCAGCAAAGATAAACCCATGCGGGACAGGAAGTAGTGCACAGACACAGATTAAAATATCCGGTTTATTTTCAAAATAACATACTCTATGTTCAAGGCGGATCGAGTGGATTTCATTCTACTTCTCTCCAAGGACACAGTGAACTGTTTGTTTGGCTTTGTGGTTGACTACAACTCACCACATCACACGATTACGCATAAATTAGCATGATTTTCTGAGCCCTTGCCACAACAGATACACATCACAGAGGTGGTGGGGATTGACGGACTACACATTACGCAGCAGTTACGCAGCGGAGATCTTACGGAGTAGTTACGCATCCAGTGGAAATCTGGTATAAGGGTAACTCCAGCAGCCATCGGGGGGGGGAATGAATGCATGTCTGCAGGACTGTGCGGGAAAATCGAACCACAAATTGCAGTACATAGTTCAAGGAAATAGGGAGATATGAGTGTGGGCTCATTCTTTTTGGTTTTGAACACTTCATCACCCATTAGCATCAAGAGACTTAAAATAAAGTCACTGACTGTGTGAATCAGAGTACACAAACAAGATGAAATAAAGACGATAAAAATCAGAGGAGTGTGTCTTTGTGCGTTTCCATGAATGAAAGTAGAGCATAAACTATCACGGAATTGCCAAATCCTTTTGAAACAATGGTTATTGAAGTTTTCAAATAGCGTTGATCAACTCTGAGAGCCACTGACCAACTCCAGTGGAAAAACACAGGGTGAAGTGCATTTGACTGCAAAAACTAGGATAAAAAACTATGTGTGGATGTGAATGCTAGTTAAATAACATTATTCATGGACACTTGCCATTGTGTTGTTTACTTTCACTTGAAACTAAAAACCCTGTAATCCGAGTCCCTTTGTTGTTTTTTGCCCTGAGTTTCTTCCAAGAGGCGTGTTGTATGTTTCCCTCCCTCTCTCTCTCTCTCTGTCTCTCTCTCTCTGTCTCTCTCTCTGTCTCTCTCTCTCTGTCTCTCTCTCTCTCTCTCTGTCTCTCTCTCTCTCTCTCTCTGTCTCTCTCTCTCTCTCTCTCTCTCTCCCTCCCTCTCTGCCTTTATTTCATGAACCTCTGTTTAATCAGCCTCTGTGAGTGCGTACTCGTCCTGCAGCTTCAAACCTCCGTCTGATTCTTTCTGTTTGGAATTGTGGTTTCTCCTCTGCATAAATCAGGTTACAGTGCCAGACCTCTCCATAGGTTATTGATTTCCAACGGCTCTCAGCCCAAGCGAGCACATCATCCCATCCCCCTTCAGAGCCACAGACAGTCACATAAAACTGCCTTATTTCCTATTTGACTGTTTCACTTCAAATATCTACAGAAAACGTAGAAATATTAATCAGATACATTTTGTTATTGTAAATCAGGATGAGTAAATTAGGATGAAATAATAGTAACCAATAACTGACAATCACTTTCAACTAACAGGTATCACAGCCACAAAGGGCTGCACCAATTAACTGAAGCAATGTTACAGAATGCCTCGTCCACGCCTGTGTACTCACTTATCCTGTCGAGCAGCGGTGTCAAACTCACTTCAACCCAGTTTGATCTCAGATGTGCCAAAAGTGCAATTAGATCAACATTGTGTATTCACTGTGTAAACAACGTACAGTATGTAATTCACTTGGAACATCTTTAAGCATAAACCAATAACATTCGTGTCTGGTATTTAATTTTAAGAATTGTTGAATTTGTATAATTTCGTTACAAATTGTAATTTGTTCAAATTTCTATGTGACCATTTGTGTGAAATTGAAGGGTTTTGAGGAAAAACTTGATACAGGGAGATTTTTATTGAAAATCACTGAAATCCTTGAATAATTAGCATTTAAAGATTGCAAGCTTCCGCATATATTAGGTAGATTCATTGAATTTTGGAATTTAGAGGGACAGAAATATATGGTGATTATAACTTTCAGTCATGTTTTCTCTGTAACTTTGAATAAAATCCTCTTGCAGGCCGAATAGAAAGCCGTGTGGGGCCGGATTTGGCCCGCAGGCCTTGAGTTTGACACTACTACTGTAGATATAACAGTATACTGTGTGTGTACCGATGATTCCTGTTACCAATAACATGAATGAACACAATGATAATTAAAATAAACTAATTTAACTTAGCCTTTTTAACCTGACATTACATGTCATACAAATTAATCTTTACTTATTTTAACCAAACACATCTTAATGTATCCTACTTAAAAGAAACAATTTAAGTTTGTAATATCCTAACTAAATATTAACAATATAATCTCACTTAAATACACTCAAATTAACCATACCAGTAGTTTACCTTAACTAGATTAACTTATGCTACCCAATTACTTGTTATTATTAGGATAAAGATAACAAACACAAAGTTGTCCTAATCAAACCTAACTTCCCCTGACACTTCACTGACTTTATTGCAATTTGAAGCTTGACTAAACTAAACTTCCCTAACTTATCCACCTGTACGCAGATGATACCATTCTGTATACTTCCAGTTCATCAGTGAGCAGCTGCCTTGACTTCGCTACAGCATTTTCAACAGGATTCATCATACTTTTACAGACCTTCACCTTCTATTACAAAAAGTCAAATCCAGGATTGGTTTTTTAAACCGGAATAAATCATTCCTCACCCACTCTGCTAAATATCTACTGGTCAAAATGACAATTCTGGAGTATGATGGCATCATTTACAGAACAGCCTCCAAATCTTTCCTCCATAAGCTGGACGCCATCAATCACACCGCCATCCGTTTTGTCACCTGTGCTTCCTCCCGCACCCACTACTGCAATCTGTACTTTCTAGTCAACTGGCCTTCTCGTCACTCCCACAGATTGACTCACTGGTATCAGTTTATTTACAAAACCATCACTTGCAAAAACCCTGCTCAGCATCCATAACAGTGGCCACAATCTACGATCCATTAATCACATTAACCTGCTCGTCCCAAAATCCTGCACCTCCATCGGCTGTTCATAATTTCAATTTGCTGCCCCTAATGATTGAAACCAGTTACAACAGAAACTGAAACTCCTTCCTCCTGACATCTGGTTCTCCACTGACCCTACCTGGTAAATTAATGGTAAAATAAAAAAATATATAAAAAAAAAAACTTAACCATTACCACCCAATTTCATGTACAATACTTATTTCAACCTATCTTGTGTTTACCCTAATGCTTCTTACTCAAATTAATTCAACTTAAAATAAACTTAATTATATCCAACCTTTACCATGCTGAATGTCCCAAACATGTGCCAGTAAGGAACCCAAATAACCTGAAAAAACTGTTTGATTGAGAAGAACATGGGTAAGAGTTTCACACAACAATCACTGGGGGGTCAATGTGGAGTGAAACTGGTGTCATGGAGGCTGTCAGTGATACTCTGAGGCCTTTGTGGAGGATTGAAGTTGCTTCTTGATGCGTGTTGGCTCTCACGGCTGCAGTGACACGGCTAAGGCCGAGAGAAAAATGCTGGAGGTGAGGTTGAGGCGGTAACGTGATACGTCCATATTGATGTACACTCTGGTTGTTTGTGTGTGTGTGTGTTGATTCTTTCAGGCTTTCCAGCGTAAATGCCCATCGGGAGTCTGACTTTGACTTTGCTTTGTTGGGATTCATGCCTCAGGAGTTATCTGTGGCAGCAAAATGACAGCCAGTGTTTTTCTATTCCTGTGTGTTTAATCATATTTGCATGTGTGTTCCCTGTGCTGTGTATCAGCTCGACTTTAGACGGCGTTTTGCAGCTTCAACAAATGCATCATAGCAACACACACACACACACACACGAGTGATGGCTGCCAGTTGGTGTGGCTACAATGCATTTTAACTTGGATTTAAGGGATAAGCAGAAGTAGTAACACCCGAGAGTGAAAATGAGATCTAGGTCAGACCTTATGCACACAAAATACAGTTTTAGACATTCTAGGAGTGCAACATTAACCCTAAATGTACAATAATGTGCATTTTACAATTTAAAAAGTTACCTCTGATGACCATTTACTTTCATTTATGAGAATATTCTAAAGCTATGTTTCTACGGAAGGATTAGGGCCAATTTTGATGGAGAGAATAATTTTTGGCAAATGAAGAATAAAGTTGAAATGTCATGATTAAAGTAGAAATTTGGAGAAATTTAGAAAATATACTCTAATCTATGGAAGCTGATTACGGCCATTTCACCACATACAACAACAGTCTCCATCAAAACTGTCCCTAATCTGTTTCCGTAGCTCCTCAATGACCACAGACGGGACTGAATGCTCCACCTCTTCCAAACTTGACTAGTTTTTCTTTCTTAACTGATTAAGTTCTGTCAGAGGTGGAGCAGAAGAAGAAAAAACACATTCAGCAGTTTGTTGCACATGAGGCAATAATAAAGGGATCTACACACAATGTCAGGGAAGGGCTCACAATGATTATTCTGACTGTTGGATGATTCAAAGTGCACCGTGTGCTTCCCATGACTGTACAGAAGTTAAAAATAGGTCCTA
Organism: Gouania willdenowi; assembly: GCF_900634775.1. Taxonomy (NCBI): domain Eukaryota; kingdom Metazoa; phylum Chordata; class Actinopteri; order Blenniiformes; family Gobiesocidae; genus Gouania; species Gouania willdenowi. The sequence goes on along the minus strand of NC_041051.1, from coordinate 10,282,738 downwards.
GAAACGGTATCACAGGGTTTGTCACGGTCAGATGATGTCCAGTCAGCTCAGACTGGTCATGATTACTGGGATCATGGCTGTGGTGATACTGGTGGTAGTAGTGGTGGTTTTAATGGTGTGGGGATGATAGTTTTGGGATTGTCAGGATGATGTGATGGTAGAATATGTTAATGATGAGGGGGATCATTTGGTGCTGATGATGGTTATTTACTCATAATTGTGATTAAATGTGTTGTAATGATGATGATTGTTGATCAATAACATATATGATTATATTATTATCCCTAATGATAATAATGTTGGTAATGGTGGTAATCTGGACAAAAAAATGGCATTGGAACAACACTAGTTTTACGGGTAACACTTTACTTGAAGTTTTATACATAAGGATGACATTATGCTGCCATTATCTGTCATTAGCATTAATACGATGTCATGAAGGCTGTCATAATATTAATGTGTAATTTGCTCAATTATGACACCTTTGGAGCTATGTTGGCATTTTTTGGGTTAGGTGGAGGTTAGGGGTTAGGGGTTAGGGGTTAGAGTAATGAAGGGTTAGGGTAACAAACAACACTTAATGACAGCCTTCATGACTATTCATGCTAATGACAGGTGTCGTGTCAATAATGACAGCATAATGTCAGCCTTTAAGTATAAAACTTAAAGTAAACTATTACCATTTTATATATGACTTACTTGCACTTATACTTGAGTACAATTTCAATCAAGTTGAGTTGAGTAAAAAAATCAATTTCATCGATCTTGAATCGATTTCATAGAAATTTTCCAAAATTAATTCATAGGTGAAATACTCTGTACACACCTGGTCTTTGTTATAATGGAGATTGTGATGATAGTGATTGTAATGATTGTGTGATGATGGTGATGAAGGTAATAGAAAGTGTCTATTTGTACGGTTGCCGAAGTACAAGTAGGTATCGTCTTAGGGTTAGGGTTAGGTTTAGTCTTAGTCACGTGACCTAAACTGGCCAAATAGGGGCGCTGCGTACAGCTAGAATGTTGGTATATTGATAATATTAGTGATGATGACGATGATGAAGGTAGGGATTGTGGTGATGATGATGACAATGATGATGGTGGTGATGAAGGTAGGGAATGTGATAGTGATAATGGTGATGATGATGTGGTGATGATGGTGGTGATGAAGGTAGGGAATGTGATGATGGTGGTGATGAAGGTAAGGAATGTGATGGTGGTGATGATGGTGGTGATAAGGTAGGGAATGGGTTGATGTTGATGTCAGCTGTGATGATGGTCCCCTCCATCCCACTCTCCTCACCTCCTCCGCCTGCTTCCTCAGAGCCTTCTCCCGCTCGTACTGGGTGATGAGCTGCTCGTTGTCCTCCTTCAGCAGCTCCGCTCCACCTCGTGCTCCTGGTTCTCCGTCAGCACCGCGTCCAGGTTCTCCAGCACGTTCACCACCAGCGGCATCAGCTCCTTCACCACCTCCTCGTCGTAGCTCCGGATCAGCCGCTCGAACTCCCGGTAGATGCTGTTGGCCAGGCCCGACACCCGCTCCGACATGACGGAGCCGGAGCCGTAGTCGTCCTGGTACACCACCTCGTCTATCTGCAGCTCCATCATGGTGGCGCTGGGACACACACCACCACCACCACTAAAACACTCTATCAGGGCCTGTGAGGCGAGCCAGTCACGGTGTTTGGATGTTCTCAGTTCAGTAGGAACAGAAAGCGTTTCATTCCAAAGTGATGTGATGAAGATGATGAAGATGATGCAGCAGCAGCAGCAACAACATGGAATCACAGCACAATAACCTTGAGCTCAGCGATATTTACTGTGATATCAACGACTCGGCTGTAGCTCGGCCCGGCTCGGAGCCTGTGGATCGGCCCTGGCTGAGTCCATGCTGACGATGATGATGATGATGATGATGATGATGATGATGATACTGCACTGCACCTGCCTCTCAGTCAGCAGCAGCCGCAGCCATGGACCCCAGCCATCACTGGCATGCGGGGAAATGAATAAATAAATGGATAAATAGGTGAATAAATAGTCCCAGGCGCAGTGATATGTCTCTATAGTCGTGTCTCCTCCATGTTTCGTCTCTCATCGACGGATGTAGATGGTGGTGATGACTCCCACTGGGAGAGGCTCTCCTCGCTGCTCTGATGGATCAGCCAGCTGACCGACTCCGGCTGACGTCACTTCGTGTCCGCATTGAGCTCGAGCCGACAGCGCGTCAAGTAGGGAGGAAGAAGGTGCAACACGGAAGCAACTCCTTCAAAATAAAACTATCAGATCTATAGGACGCAGGCGCAGCACTGTGAAAAGAAAACCCATCAGGGGCGAAAACAGTGTTTTTCAAACAAGGGGTCGCGACCCCATGTTGGGTTCTCTGGAATTTAAAAGGGGTTGCCTGAAATGTCTATTATATATGTATATTCTTCTGTATTTGTAACACATTAATCAGAATCAGAATCAGAATCATCTTTATTGGCCAAGTGTATGTTGTACACACGAGGAATTTGACTCGGTCAACTGTGCTCTCTCCAATAGTGAAAACATTCAATAATAAACAATCAACTAGAAGAGATGATAATAAGTATAAACATAAGTATAAATTAAACAGTAGTTAGACTAGAATGTGCAAATAACAAGATGATGATAATAATAATAATAATAATAATAATAATAATAATAATAATAGTATAAAAAAAAAATAAACAAATACAAAATAAAAATTAAAAAAAATAAGATAAAAGAAGGAAAAAAAATAATAGAAAAGAAAGATAATAATAAAATATAATAATAATAAAAGGAAAATAGTGCAGTAGAGCATTGATAAGTAGTGCAGGAGAACATTTAAATTAAAGGTATGTACATGAACATTCTCAGTGTCAGATTGATCCAAGGTTGTTATGTTTGGTTCCAGGGTTTTTCCACAGAAACAGGTCTGACACTCTTTGACTGTTCAGTGTTGTGATCAGAGTGACAGCCTGGGGGAAGAAACTGTTTTTATGGCGGGTAGTTTTGGCGTACAGTGATCTGTAGCGTCTGCCGGAGGGGAGGAGTTTAAACAGATTGTGTGCAGGGTGTGAGGGGTCTGCAGTGATGCTACCTGCCCGTTTCCTGACCCTGGACAGGTATAAGTCTTGGATGGAGGGCAGATCAACACCAATGATCTTTTCTGCAGTCCTGACTATTCTTTGTAGTCTGTGTCTGTCTAGTTTGGTTGAAGATCCAAACCAGACAGTGATGGAGGTGCACAGAACAGACTGAATGATGGAGGTGTAGAACATGATCAGCAGCTCCTGGGGCAGGTTGAACTTCCTCAGCTGACGCAGGAAGTACATCCTCTGCTGTGCCTTTTTCCTGGTTGAAAACAAACACAATCAAGAAAAGTGTCTTTGGAGAATTCTATTTTAATATAATGGTGGGTGTGTGTGGTTCTCTACCCATCCATCCATCCATCCATCAATTCATCCATCCACTAAAGGTGAACAACTTGTGTTTTTTTTTTTACTGCAGAGGTTCTCAACCTTGGGGTCACTATACACTGGGAGGGGGTCGCCAGATGCCTTCAAGAATCTAAGAATATTTTTTGAACAATTAAAGCCCATTTTTGCTTATTTTTTCCATTTTTCTGCAACCACACCAAACTTGCCATAATTTAATCCATTTTCATTACTTTCTCTTGCCATATTTTTGCTCCTTTTAATGCATTTTTCTCCATCAAATTTCAACACCTTTTCTGCACATTTTCGACACTTATAAAGCCTTTCTACCACTTTTACTAAGATATTTGAAGTTTCGTGGCCATTATTATCATATTTTTGTTGTCATTATGTATGTTTTGAAGAAAGTTTCTGAAGAAAGCCTGGGTTTTCAATGAACAACATTTAAATGGAGCAGGAACTTGATTTAATGGATATAGATTTATGGTTGTGAAGTAGCAATGCTATTATATTGTTCTCTAACTATTCTTATGAAATCCTATTTCTGACTCTTTTTTTTTTTTTTCATTTCTCTCATCTCAGCTTCCTTTTAATCATTTTCTGACACCACTATTTCTTGCATTGTCAAAGTCAAGTTTTTCCTGTAAATATTCTCTTGACAGTCTTATTCACTGCATGAACAGCTCCTCCTAGTGTATACGAACCCAAAATATCACCGCATTTTATTCTGAAAGTTCAATCTGCAGGATGCAGGTTTGATTTTAATAGGTCACTTGACCAAAGTCCACTTGAGAACAAGAGGTGTAGTAGTGATGACGATGCAGTCTTCAAAAACATCAGCCCACGGTGTTTTAAAGGGTGGCTGGTTCACAGTGAGAAGCTTAAAGTCTACATTTAAATGTAGTTAGTTTAATATCTGATTAAATAAAAGCAGTTCATTTGAGAAGCAGCTTTATTTACCCCTGAGCAGAAAGATATGCATATACTGATGCTGCAATGTGGGTGTGGTGACACTGACACAACCTCTGAACTAGGATGTACATAAATTCAGACTGTAAATAATCATGTTGAAAAAAAAAAAAAAAAAGATAAAGGATTTTGTAAATGCCCGTGTGATGCAAAGTTGGAAATTGTATATGATACAATGTGCTATATTGGAATACAATCACTAATAATGCATTGGATTTTATATGGCTTTATCATGGACACTCAAAGTGCTTCACAGAATCAAAGCATTATTCTTTCCCTCCACACTTAGTGGTGGTAAGCTACTATTGTAGCCACAGCTGCCCTAGGGCAGACTGATGGATGCAAGGCTGCCATAGTGCACCATCGGCCCCTGCGATCACCACCAACACTCACTCACACACTACATTCATACTAGGCAATGTGGGTGAAGTGCCTTGCCCAAGGACACAATGACAGATACCACTGGAGCGACTGTCCCCCATTGTGGCCCCTGGAATTCCCAGTGGTCTCCATCCACCTACTAACCAGTATGGCTGGATGACATGTCTGCCATCGTCAGATCTTGGAAGCTAAGCTAAGGCTGGGTCTGGTTAGTAGTTGAACACTTCACCCACATTGCTCAGAATGTGTTGGTGGTGGTCGACCGGGGCTCGGTAGTAGAGTGGGTCGCTCAATAATCGAAGGGTTGGGAGTTTGAATCCCTCTTTATCTGAGTCATTGTTGTTGTGTCCTTAGGCAAGGCACTTTACCTACATTGCCTCGTATGAATTGTGCATGAATGTTGGTGGTGGCAAAATGGCAGCCATGCTTCTATCGGTAAGCCCCAGGGCAGCTGTGGCGACATTGTAGCTTACCACCACTGGTATGACTGAAGTGGGTGACTGGTGTGAATTAATAATGGTTTCTGTATAGGCTTTGAGTCTCCTCAAAAAAAAAAGCACTATATAAATCCAAGCTATTATTATTAGTATTATAGCAGCCTCGCTTCCATCAGTCTGCCCCAGGGCAGCTGTGGCCTCAATAGTAGCTTACCACCACTAAGTGTGAAAAGTTGGATTGTGTTTTTGTATTATAAATTGTGTGTCTTGACCTTCTGGATAGTTTAAATGTAAAGCTTGTCCAATTGTTTGCCAAGGAGAGGATTAAGAATACAGACAAACAGTGGCCAGTGAGTGTTAAACACTGCCTGGAGAGCAACATCAAGTGTGTTGTAAAATAATAACAATCTATTAGACTTAAACAGCTCTTTTTTTTTTTAGATAATAATAATGATATTAATTTAGCATTATTCTTTCAATCCAATATACTAGATATATTTCACTCCACACTTATTGGTGGCCCTGGGTAGACTGACAGAAGCGAGGCTGCCATAGTGAAGCATCGGCCCCTACGACCGCCATCAACACTAACCACATACATACTACAACTCCTGGCAAAAAATGATGGAATCACCAGTCTTGGAGGATGTTCATTCAGTCGTTTCATTTTGTAGAAAAAAAGTAGCTCACAGATACCACTAAACTAAAGTCATTTTAAATGACTTCAGTTTTGTTGCAATGTGGATAAAGTGCCTTGCCTAAGGACACAATGACAGATACGAGAGCAGGGGTCACCAACCTCTCTGAAACTATGAGCTACTTCCTGTACAGCCCAAAGGCTTAGAAAAGCACTTCCTTTCACTTTAATTAGAGGATAGGATAATAATGCAGGCCAGCAGTGACTTAAAACAAGGTTTAAGTTTGAGGTTTCAACATGAAACACTTTATTTCTCCTAATTTATGCAATTGTTTAATTTTCATTAAATTTCATAGAAAATCCACCTTGCGTTTTTAAAAATACATCTGATATATTAATTTATAAAATATACCACTGACCACACACTAGATCTGCAACACCTAAAAACATTTGTTCCAATGTGTCAGTGAAAATAAACGTTAAAAGACGGTTAATACTAAAACTTTATCAGAAGTATTTAACTTCACTCAGTATCTCTCATATACTATTTATCTTTGTGAGTTTGAATCCTGGAAAGTAAATCAGATGATGGAGCTCTTTGGTGACTACAGCTCCTGAGGGCGCCTCACATGGTCCATGCGGGCTACCTGGTGCCCACGGACATCGTGTTGGTGACCCCTGCACTAGAGCGTCTAGTAACTTTACAGAAATCATTAAAACAATTTTCCTGATATCACTACAATATTTTCTGGAAAAACACACATTGGACCACAGTGTGAGTTAAGTGAAGGCACTAAAGTGTTATAATGCATTATTTTTACGAACGCAAACAACCTGACATTTCCTAAGTTATGTGTGAGTTTCAAAAGTTCACTACATTTTTTTCAATGACATGTATAGTATTTTATTTGATATAGTAATTATTTTAGGTATTTTTTTTATATATATACATCGCTTTGGCCTTAGACTTTGATTCAACTGTCTCACAAAGCCTGGCATGTTTCCTGTTTAGGAAGACAGAGTGCTGACTAAAGTCTTTCAACTACCAACTGAATGAAACTCTTTGTAGTTTGCACCAGTTTAGCACTGACTGGTCAGGACTCACTTCGTTACATATAGAGATGTCCCCATACTTTTTTACTTCTGGTACGATGCCGATATTGCAGCATTGAGTATTGGCCGGCACCGATATCAGCACAAATCATAGATACTTTTACTTATTTTGTAGTGTGGAATGTTAAAAAAGGCTTGATCAAGTGATGTTACTCAGAGAACAATAGTCAACAATTCAAGTTCACTGTAGTTATTTTTTTACTGTCAGTATATTGTGGGAACAACTGAAGGCGGGGACAAAAACACCAAAAACTTATCGGAGCGCTTATATCGGAGATTTTAAATGCAGTCCGATATTCGGTTTCTGGCAGATATCGGACCAATATCAATATCTGATCGGGACATCCCTAGATACATACATGTTGGTTGTAAAAAGAATAAAAAATAAAAAAAAAACCAACCTAATTTTCCTTTTTTTTCATGAGAATCAACAAATTTCAGGTACATGAGCTCATAGCTGAATGAATGAGCATCGCCTCTGAGCAAAGCAGGACAAAAGCACTACTGTCACCTACTTAGCGATAGTGTTTAAATCTACAACAGACGAGACTTCCCCTAAACTCAACTGAACACACAAACAATGCCACTGTTGCGTGGAATTTTATTTATTAACAAAACAAACCCAGTTTAAATGCAAAAACCACAATTTTATTGCAATACACAGGATTTCCTTCTGCTGCACTCATTGCCTTAAGGTACAGCCCACATCGGCACAGAGGGGAGAGGGATGTGGATCCTTACACGATGGATATACGGTTGATTATCAATAGAGCCAGATAGGCCACGCGCTCCAGAGTTCACTTGTCTTCAGCCGTTTTAATTTAAAACATAAACAGAGGCCTACCCCAAGCGACGGAACAGAAAAGGCATGTTCTCGGATTAAAGCACACAACGAGGACGAAGCAGTAAAGTACCTGCAGGATACATGCACACCAAATTTATATGGAATTTATCTGAATAGTAAACAAATGGCATTCGTCTTTGTCTAAAATGTCAATCATTTTTGGTTTAAAAACCATGGATTGTGCTCCGACAACAAAACCAGCCATGATAAGGAAACCACAGACAGAATTAAACCGGTTACAATAGCCGCATTCTGCAGATCTACAGGTAATTCAAAGGTAATGATTTGAAAACAATTAATTGCAACCTCGATTGTATCCAAACACTGATTTAAAGTAGCTTCAACTCAGACTGTAAAGTTGCGCAAGAGGGGGAAAAAAAAACAACAAAAAAACAAATGGAGAATCAGCAGTGCCTCCTAGATTTGTGTGGTGGAAAAAAAAAAGAAAAGAAAAACAAGCTGGTCTGTGTGGACTTTAACCACAGAAGAGCTTTGTTGCACAACTGATCAAAATGCACCAGATTGGTGAAGGAAAAGTGTAGAAACTAAACCATGACTGAGCTGTTACTGTCCTCATGTTTCTTAGGGTACTACTATTACTTTAGAGGTCATGTGGAGGTCACTTTTTATACACGAGGCCTGAAAAAGAAAAGATTAACTGCAATCAGGTCTGTAGAAGTAGAACAACAAAGACTCAAAGAATCAGAAATCATTAATCAATATTAGGCATGCGGTTATTATAACATTATGGCTGATTAGAAAACGTTAAAGCATCGTCTTATAAGGCCTCAAATTATACAGTCATGTAATGTTATATTTCGAATTATGTGATTGAAAATCCAACAGAAAGAACTCCATAAAGTGTTTTAGATAAGCGAGAATATGTGATCACCTCTGTGTTAGTGCCCATACATTTACACAGACTTTAACGTTAACAGTAAACACTGAAAAGGCAAAACAGAGATAGAAACAGTGTCACATTTTAAGTGACTGGATAACAAGTATCCAGTTACTGGGACTGGTTGGTGATTGTGTGGCTGCAGAATTCAGTGAAAGTAGGAAGAAAAAGAAGTTGGAGGGAAAAAAACACACGAAAGTGCAGATTTAAAGAAAAGTGTGACCAGAAATCTGACATTATTGTCTGGCTGGAGCTCAGATCAAGAGATGATGCAGTTGTCAGTGGGAGGTGCAGGAATGAGAGCAAAGCAGACATTTGGAGAATGGAAAGACTGGGAAAACTGTGCTTGGCTGATCAGTAGAATTTCACACTGGATTTTCCTCCAGGGGGGTTTAGAACCCGGTTGTGGGAGCGAGGCTTTGGACCCAAGTGTGGCTCGTGCTTTTTTAGCATGGCTTCATCAGGAAGTGAAGAAGAGGGGGTCGGTTTGGCCTCAGGCTCTGGAGGAGCGGACACAGCGGCTGGTTCTGCTTTGGCTGGAGATGGAGCAGGAACCGGAGCTGGGGCTGGGGCTGGAGCTGGGGCTGGAGCCTGAACTGGGGCCTGAGCTGGAGCTGGAGAGGTGACCTCTGCCTTCAGTGCAGGGGGGCTGGCTTTGGCTATGGGTGCTGTAGTGAGAAAAAAAACAAGTCCTCTAAGAAAATGATAGAGCATAAACAATAGCATCCAACTCCAAAGAGGATAGAGCAAAATTTGAAAAAATGGCTGAAAATGAAGTGCCAATAAGATGGACGATGTATGTTATGTTAAGGTAAGTATTTGCCATAAGAATTTGTCATTTGGACAAACTGTGAACTTGGATCCCATTAACTGTATCAACGCTTCTGTTTACTGGACACCACCAGTCAAAATGTGCGGTAACAATCAGCCTTATTAAAGCTGTGCTTTAAATTAATTCCAGTCTAACCCTAAAGGTGTGCTACATGTGTGTGCTGATCAAACACTTCCCCAAGGTGACTTTAAACTCCATATCAGGGTTCTCACCAGCACTGTTGAGCGTAGGGCCCCCAAGGCTGTGATTTTAATCCCCTTCACTGTGTTTCAACCAGAGTAGGGGAGATTTTCTGTTGTTTATTCCTTTTTTAATTAGTCCCGTCATAATAATTGTTGCACACTTGAACACAATAGACTTCCAGGCGTACAACTCTCTTTTTAATCTGCATCACCCAGAAACAAATTTGATTTGATCAGATGCTCCCGTCTTCACCAGAGGACCCCTGCAGCAACTTAGCTGCCCCCGATGTTGCCTGTGTGCATCCTCTGCTTTGTAACCCATAATCACCGTCCAATAAAGACGGTGAGCCTCAACCGCTAGCGTGTAGCGGAAACATGAAGCTGCTCGTCATGTTAATAACTCGCAACGAATCATTCCACATGCAGATGTGAATACTGTTGGGTTGAAAGCTTAAAGAGACATCAGCTTCTGTCGGGTCTGACAGGTTCAGGCCGAGTTCTGTCGGCCACAGGCCGGTGTCACGGTCTGAGCTTACCTCCGTAAAGAGATTCTCAGCACCCGTGCTGGATTAGCCATGCACAGAGATTGCTGTACTGATTTTAAAAAATGCTATAAACATTAGTTGACCATCAATAAAAAAAATATGATCGTCATGATCAGATTTATATGAATATAACAGCTTATTATTGTAAAAACTGCATAGATTAAATTATAAAACATATTTTGTTATACAAACACATTTCTTAGAAATTGAATTTTCAATCTCAGCACGGCAGAAGTAGCAAAACTCACAGCAGAACTAGCAAAATGTATTTTCGTAGTGCACATGCTCATAATCGATCTCAGTACGAGGTAAACTCCGTGACACCGGGTCAGGTCCCGATTAAAGCCCTACTGTGTTCTTCCTCCACTTTGTAACTCATAATCACTGTCCAATATAAACAGTGTGCTTCATAATCTAAACAAATACTATCAAAATATAAAAGCGTTGAATGGGGGGCATGTCCATAATAGTCCTAATATTACTGCGGGTCTCAAATAATACCTAATTTAATTTTGAAAAGCATGTCATCGAGTCTTTTGAATAAAATGTTGTTTGTTTTTTTTCTATACAGTGTATCTGAGTATTTATTAGTGGAGAACCCACACTAAGGATGAGTAACTAACTTCATTAACCCTTCATCAATTCAACAAATAACTATTGGCTTTAAAGTAAAGCAGTAACAAAGTTTTTTTTTTTTAAAACTAAAACGAAAAACTTTAACTTTAATTCACAAAATGTGGCCATCAGAGGGTTATAAATGTCAACAGTTTGGAACCCCTACAACACTTGCGCCAGCAGCACTTGCTTGCGCACCTCGCGTTACCCCTCCGCCCGTGAAAAATTCCTGGTGAGAACCCTGTGTACACATGTGAAATACTAAAATAAATCCTCTACTTAGTGAAATTATAAATAAACCTCTCTGAAATGATTACTATTTAGCAGAATAAACTAATAGGTGTCTCACCTGGTGATTCAGGCTCTGGTCCTACACTTAGATTGTCCTGTGGAACAAAAAACAAGATGTCTCTTCATTAAAAAATTGTAAGTAGCTCAGATAGCAGCACTACGGCTAAAATATCGCTGCACACAGTGTTACATTTGAAGTGCATGAGCTACCTTGGGCTTATTGGGATGGCTTCGGCTCGGGCTTTGCACAGTCGCACCTTCAGCAGTTCCAAATATGTTGCTGGTTCGTCCTCCTGGTGGTACTGTTTTCTGTTGCTGAGTGGGAGCTTCAGGTCCACCGAATATTCCACTCGTCTTCCCACCTGTGGAAGGAATCACCGCGGATAAATGAAACTAGGTATCAATATTTAAAACTGAACTCTTGTGTGCATTCGTATCAGTAGATAATAGGAGTAACGATTAATCGTAAGGCACTTAAAATCGTATTATAGGTATCACGGTTCATATCGATTAACAACAGGGGCGCTATATATATATATATATATATATATATATATATATATCCTCTCGTCCAAAGCGTAGGCAGCGGGCGGAATCTGCCACTACTTTCTTTCTGGCCGCCTTCTACTCTTAAATAAATGATTCCTTACCCCTTTAGCACCAAAAGAATATCTGTAATATTACATGAATATCTGTAAAAGAGGCACATTTTCTATTAGCTCTGTCTCCTAGCCTAGCATCTCTAATTCTCTGCACACAGAATAACTGCATGCCAACCGACCACTGGGGTACCTGCTGGATCCAACAAATATCTGAGGTAAATACAGTGCAGACTGGTTTTTTTTTTTTTGAAGTTCAACTGTTAAGACACAAAATACATTTTCAGTTGCACTTTTAAAAAGAAAAAGAACTATTATGCAGTTTTGCATTGTTTACTATAGAACCAGAATTTAAATTAATAGGCTTCTTCTTCATTTGTATTATTCCTTTATTTATTTTATTCAAGATTTATTTTAGTTAAATTGCATTGTTTTGAATAGTTTATCAAGGGATTCTTTTGACAATGAAAAATAAAAGGAAAATAGTGCAGGAATATTTTTTCAATCATCATTTGTCTACAGGTCCCATTTTGTAAAATAAATCGTGAGAGAATCGTTTCGTGAACCCAGTATCGTGAATCGAATCGTATCGGGAGTTGAGTGAATCGTTACATCCCTAATAGATCAAAGATAAGGAAAACTAAAATCCTGTCTTCATTTTTTAAACCGTTTGATCTTTCCTACAACATGATCAAACACAGAAGCAACCGCTAACCACAAAGAAGTTTTAAAGCTGAACTTTATCCCGTTACTTTAATTTGAAATTTGCAATCTAAAAAAAAAAGCAACAATCACAACTACTGTAAAATGTGCCTAAATGAGCACTTTATACTTGTGGTTGAATGATAAAACTTAGAGGCTTTGTAATGAATCTAAAATAATCGCATAACAATATTTGACACAAGAAGCAACATTTTTCCAGTTTAAATGGATTTTGGTTTATGACCAAATCAATGAAAACAATAGATGAGCTTAAATAACAAAATAGTGTTTATTATTTCATCACTGAGTGCCAACATAATATGCAATATGAATAAAAAATATAATGATTGCACTGTTCACAAAAACACAAACTTAAATTTAAGTATAGCTATATTCACGATTTTTCTGGATTCTTTTTAAACTTTCTAAAACAAATGTGCTTTTGTGTATTAAAATAAAAAAAAGAAGTGGAAACTGAACATTGTAAAACAGTTGTCTGTGCATCAGTTTTTATGGGTATACTGGGAACTTGTGAAATGAGAAAGGTTCTGCGCTGTTTGGAGTGCAAATAAAAAAAGCAATTAATTGCATTTTTTGTGTGCATTATTTTTCTGTAATTAATATACAGTATCTAAATTTAAATAAAGCGTTAAAGTCCCAGCTCTACTTTATAGTTGTCTTTGCATCTCAATGGCCACGGTTACATGATGTTTTTTAATTCGGAATTAGTTATTCCAAATTAAATCATTCGGAATTAAAGTGTTCTGCTTCGTGTTTACATGGAATAGTAATTCCTGAATTGAGGTTTACATAGAAACCGGTTTATTTGGCTTTATTTAATTCCGCTTTAAGTCTGAAGGTTGGGAATGCTCTGATTGGACAGAGGGAGAACATGACATATCACGTCTATCAGGAAAAACACACAACAAACCTTTTATTGTCGGCTATAACACAAAAGACCACATGAGAACTGTTTTCACCTTTATTTTGATTGTAGTTTTGAAGCAGCAGATCGAAAATAACACACGGTTTCGCGTGTTTTGGGACCGCGGAGCTGAAGAGAGATAGGAAACTAATCACTGGTAAATAAAGCCAAGTAAACTCTATGAAGAAAAATAACCAGGAATAACAGTTGCTCATCAGTAAAGATAGTAGCTCTAACAACAGGTACAATGATAAACTTGGTGATATTACAGCCTGTGAATGCAGTACGGGGACGCATTTACTTCCGTCCAGTGAAGCCTGTTCCGTTTATTGCGTTTACCGAGGTTTGTGTTTGTCGTGTGAAAGTCTGCATGTTTAGTGCTTTCCATCCATCTACTCTTTTCATTTTATCCATGTATTCTGAGGCTCTTATGAATAAATAGTCTTGGCTTATGTCGTCATCACGGTAAATTGCGCATGCGCAGAATGACCCGAATTAACTTAAAGCAGAATTAAGCAAGTTAAGTGTTTATAAGAAAGAGGAATTATCTAATTCAGAATTAAAATCGGAATAAACCAGCCACTTAATTCGGATTTAAGTTTAATTCGGAACAAAACACGCGTCAGGAATTAAGTGTTTACGTGATCAGTTTAAAAGAGGAATTAACTTTTATTTTGCTTTAAATAGGAATTAAAGCTCCCATGTAAACGTGGCCATTGTGGATCTAACCAACCATTTGCGAATGGTCACAGATTGTATGTCTGCAAAACGCATGAAAGTGGCAGAGGAACGACTGTCACAAACACCACAGTGACAGTTTCCATCCCACCGAACATTCAAACTGACCAGCCTCTGAACGCTCTTCAGCTCTGGTCTGACCTGGGGGGTTGGAGCGTCTCGGTCCGCTCTGGGGCCGCCTCGGGTGAACCAAAAATATTGGAGGCCATCTTATTAGGTCTTCTTGATGCAGCAGCATCCTCTTCATAACCACCAAACAGGTTACTAGAGCCACCTCCTGGTGGTTTCAACACTCTGAAGAAGGTTGGGGAAAAAAAAGGTGGGTAAGTTTTTAGAATGTGTGTTTTAAATGTACCGTACATTACAATGTCAATGATTTGCCTACTTGTAGTTTAAGATAGAAAAGGAGGTCAATGCAGGGAAATAATCAATAGTCTTGCTACTTGATGATTACACTGCTTTGGGCCGACCGCAGTCATGCAACTGTAAAACAATATTAAGTACTTGTCCATAGTTTAATAAACACTAACACTTATTGTCTAATACTCTAAACAAATGGAACTTTAGTTCCAAATGATCTAATCATTTTCATCTCCTTTACCTGAAAGTTTTCCAAAACCCCAGAAACACAGAGCAGCACCACTACCCACTACCAAAATGCTCTCACTATCATATTTGAAGCTCTCCTGACATTCAAACATAAGACGCTATGGTGAAACTATGTGCATATTTTAACTCTCTTTTTCAGTGCAATTAATTGAAATTCAATTACAATTTCAATTATTACACTCAACGATTACAAAAACATAATCGAGAAAAAAACATTTAAAAAATATACATTTTTTTTTTATTATACATGTTTCATTTGCTAAATAAAACAAACTTTGACGATTCAGGATATCCACAAAGAATAAAGTGTGGCACACACAAGAAAAACGCTTATTAATACTAACTTTGATTTGTTTTATGCACACGCATGCAAGCTCCTCCCCTCCGTTCCGCCCCTCTCAAACATAAAGCTAAAGCTAGCCTAACCTGCAGGCTAACGTGAGGAAAGTTGTTGCTAGTGGTCTTGAAACATGGCAGGAGAAACGCAGCAAAAACGCTTAGTAAACAAGTGGTAAGTCAAATTCTCTGATATGGAACACTTTGGGTTTGATGATGAAGATCTAGAGCAAAGACACATCACATGCAAAAAGTGTTTTGTTTTGTGCAAAAGTGAACATACTTGATTTTAGTGTTTGAAGGATTTTATTTATGTTTAAAGAATATGTTTTATGTTGATTTGCATAAAACATGAAAAAAAAAAAAAACGTTTTGGTAGACAAATAAATGATTGAATAATCATGATTTAAATTATGACTAAAATAATCATGATTTTTTTCTATAAATCGAACACCCCTATTCTCAAAATAATATACAACAATATTAATCTCAATATTATTATATTACCTCAAAATCTGACCAGAAAAAAAACAATTCTGGGTTAAGTTATTTGATGCAAAATGCCAATGAGTGAGTTCTGTAGTGTGGCTTGTTTAGGGGAAGGTCTGGGTTAGAACGCACTCAGAAATGTATATAACTGTACTTTTATGCTGTTCTAAGAAGTAGTGGTGAAAGCAGCGACTTCTAAAATTTGCATTTTAATACAAAATAAGCTATAAAATATATATCTCAGAAATATTGAAAAATTGTAAAGAAGAACACTGTTTGACTGTAACTCTAAGAATAATATTAAATACTCGTATGATGTTATTTGCAATGTGTGATTGTATAAATAAAAACAAGTAAGTTTTGGTGTAAATTAAATTTAAAATTGGGAGCTAACCACGCAGTTGTGCGGACTTTTTTTCATTGCTCCAAAGAACGGGACTTGAATACATAAGTGATTTAAAAAACGTGTTCTTCCTGTGCGTGCAAATGAGATAGTTTATTTTGGCTCTCCATAGTCTTGGCTAATGTATTACAGTATTATTCATTGTTAATAAGAGTTTATAGGACTGGATGATTGATGGGATAGTCGAAGGCCCATGGAATAAAATACCAGCTCACATAAGTGATCGAGCAATATCTATCTCCATTCACTAAAATCAGGGGAAATGTTTGCTGGAAGGGCTAAATTGTAACTAACCATTACCCTTAAATATAAACTTAAAGCAGTGCGCAATACATAATTTCACCTTGGGCATGTGCAATAACAAGCATTATCAGCACTTACCAATTAGAAAACACTGTAGTTGAAGTTATTGGTTAAACTTAAATAGTTTTAATTATTTTATTACTATATATATATTTTAAAAAAATAAATGCTTAATGTCCCTTTCGTAAATAAATAAAATTAATTGTATTTATGTTTTTTTTTTTTTTTTTAATTATCAATGGTTTACACTTCATTCAGCAGTGTTTAAATTATTATGACGAATGGGTCATCCTATGTCAATTGAACAAATGACCCACACACTTTGGTCTCAAATAATTGATTTTTTTTTTTTTTTTTTTAAACCAATTGTTCCGTTATTATTCAACAGGCACACTGTACATTTTTAGTTTGATCAGATGAATACACAGAAGTAAGCTACAATGGCTTCATGTAAAGGATTTATATATTAATATTCGTGAGGATGAAATAACCCAACATTGGTGTCCAAAATAAAAATGAAGTCACATGAAGAAAAATTGTTTCATGTCCCAAGAAAGAGTCATCTTTATACTATACATTTTTTTTTTTTTACATTCCCACATGCAGTTATGGGCCAATGAAAATAGTGTAAAAAAAAAAAAAGTTTTTTTTTTTTCAGATTTCAAAAGACTTGTCACCCAAGAACTAATGCATATATGTGACTAATCATTAGTGATGTGAACAGTCCATGTACATAACTCAAAGCCGATAAGATACGGAGAGCTGAGACATATGCAAAGTTGTTTACTGAAAGTCCAAACATGTTTAAGCCTGAAACCCCCCAAAAAATTCACTCCAAAACTGAGTGGCTGACATGTTCACCAGAAAGGATATATAGCAGATATTATTATATATTCTCAGAGAGTAGGTGGAGCTGTATTACTATATAAAATTTCCTGTGATGATGTTCCTGAGATGTTGGAAGCTAAAAATTGAAGAAAAATAAGGTTGCACAAAAATCAACATACTCTCCTCATTTATGTGGCCATATCTCAAAAAGTATTCAGCCGATCAAACTAAAAATGTACAGTATGCCTACTGAATAAGCATGAAACAACTGGTATATATATATATATATATATATATATATAAAATTGATACAGAAGTGTGTGAGATGTCAATGGAAATTTGTTGAAATTACCCTAATGAGTGTTTTGAATAAAACCCTCTTAATTGTAGTGTAACTTCTTTAAAACACTGACTTGGCAATATAGATAGACAGATAATTATTTCAGACTTGTAGTCCATATCATAAACAGACAAAATATACAAACCACAGAAGAAAAACTAAATACACTAAAAGAGAATAAAGAAACTGATTCGGATTATATGGCATGCTGAAATGAATTTAAGAAGCTGTATAACATGTTTCAAACTCAAGACCTGGGGCCCAAATTTGGCCCTTTAGAACATCAAATTGGGCCCACAGGAGACAGTAGAAATAAGAAAACATGACTTATTGTGTAAATGACCAAATAATTCAGTTGTAGACATCTCAAGTTCACAATTTTCATGAAAATCCACAATATTTTGAAAGGCTTGCAGTTTTTCCATCCTTATATTAATAAAATGCAGTAATTTTTAACTGCAAATTGTGCAAAATTCCTAAATTCCTCTAAAATAACACAAAAATTGGTTACAAAATCAAGAAATGGTGAAGTGAAAAATAAACAGGGACTGATATCAAAAACGAGGGCACAATGATGTTAAAATGGCTCTTTTTACACCCACCTAAAATCTGTGGCCCACTTGAGATCAAACTGGTCCGTATTTGGCCCCTGAACCCAAATTAGTTTGCTGTACAATCCTCACCTCTTAATGGTTTGCTGTTTGCGCATGCGCACTTAGACCATGACATGTGTACTGTACACTTTTTTCCGGTGACACAGACTGAACTGTTGAGCGCTATAAAAACAAAACGTAGTTAATTGTCGTACTTGTTGTTAAAGATGTTAGGTAAACACTGTATTTCACTAGCGAGAAAGTTGTCGTGTTTTTGAACACGGAGAAGATACGTAGAAGAAAAAAGAGGCTACTTCACACTAGCCTAAAAACATGTTGCCAAATAACAGGCAGATTAAACAGCCTGGACTGGCGCCACGAAGCCCTTTAGCTTCATGTATGTGGAACTGTTTTAAGCTTTTATATATATTTATATATATATATATATATATATATATATGACATGAGCACACACGGTTTGTTAAAGTAAAAGTCAAACACAGAGCTTATGTGACGAACACTTCCGTAGACAACGCCTGCTCGGTTAGCTTCAACGCTAACCAAACCTACAAAACCACTCCGATAATGTGTCGGGATTGTTGATAAAAGCTTTACAAACTGATATTAAAACACAGTGTTTGAGTATCAGTTTGTTAAGTATGCGTTAAAGTAAGAGGCTGTGTCAGTATATGACATTATTAGCAGCAGTGCAAACAGCGTGATGATGAAGCACAAAACAACGTTTGTTTAACAACTCATGGCGTCACAAACCTAGAGCTGGGTTTGGCTCCGGTGTCCATTCCCTGAAACATGTTTGTAGAAGTCATTTTGGTTCCGTTTTCAGCCTCAAAGTTCTCCCAAATAACCCAGAGAGTTTGCCAACTGTACAACCACCGAGATCCCCCGAGAACACGCACGCACGCACGCGCACAAACACACAGACCGTGTTAAAAAAAAAAAAGGAATGTCAGTCAACCCAACACACACACATACTGCTTTAACCGGGCTTCCGCCTAGCGAGCAAGGGGGTGTTCGTTTTATTCATCAAGACATGCCGTTCGATTTTTATTTCTGTGAAAAACCACAAAAAAAAAAAAACAAATTAGAGTGGCCAAAAGCGGACAGAAAAAGTGGTTTAAAAGGGTTCAAAGTGTTAATAGTGGCTTTAAAGTGGCAGAAATTTAACCATTGGTTAAATTTTTTTTTTTTTTTAAAAAAGCATAAAATTTGTAGAAAATTATTTAGAAGTGATTGTAAGTGTCGAAAATGTTTTGGAAGTGAAAAAAATGTTCTGAGAAGATTAAAATATGGCAAGTTTGGTGTTTGACTCAAATTGTCCTGAAAATATTCTGTTTCGAAGGCATCTGGTGACCCCCCCACAGTGACTTGTGACCCCAAATGGGGTCCTGACCCCAAGGTTGAGAAAACCTGGTTTAAACTATCATAATTAATAAGCTATTATATATATATATATATTGATATATGAAATATTATAGTTTTCTATATCACCAAAATAGAAAACTCGATACATCTTGAATCTCGATATATCGCCCAGCCCTAATTCCTAAATTATAAAACAGCCTAAATAGCAACATAAATGTGTATATGAAGCACATGTGTTTATTTAATATACTTACAGTTCATATACAAGTCAACACATTGTATATTTACTGTTAAATTCACGTTGCTTGTCTTGAAGTTAAACATTAACATTTTATTTTCATTATATATTTTCTGATAATTTTTCATGCTCACTCATGTGGTTCTCTGGTATTCACTAATGACTTATTAGACACATTTATTACAGACTTTACATTCTTTTACACTTTATAAAGCAGTGTATATTTGTGGAGCTTGTGATTGGCTGATTTTTCATGGCGACTTACATCGTTCCTTCCGCTGTGATAAACGTTAAAATCTCAGTTATTAATCTAACAGAACGTGTAACTGTGTCCCATCCTGCTGCTCTTTAGGAAGATAAACTCTCTGTCACATTTTACAACGTATTTACACCAGTTCTTTGTTTTTTTTTTTTACTGAAACATCTTCATTCATCATCTCTATTCTGAGTTGGTTCCGGGTTTGTTGCCGCTGTCTGCACTAATCTCGCGAGAACTGCCACTCAGGCCATTTCATGTGGCAGTTCTCTTTGTGTTCAAATGTCACTTTTAATGAAAGCTGATATTCTAGTTTTTTTTATTTCTGCAGTGTTTTATCTTTCATGAGTGTCGTTCGGGGTACGCCAGTGTATAATGAAGCGTATTCAGCCTCTCCCCGTTGATTCGGCCTTAAAACTATCAATCATTTTAAAGGCGGGTCTATTGTTGATCAAATCCGGTTGAAACCACGTTTGCCTTTTTGGAGAAAAAAAAACAAACTTAAAAATAAAAATATAACGTTACAAACCAATCTACAGATGTTGAAATGTTTGAAAGCTCTTATTGAGAAATTTCAAGAGGCGTGACAGGAAAAGGCTGACCATTGGACGTTCTTGAGATATGTTCAGCGTATAATTGGCTAAGCTAGCTGTCCATCACATTCAACAGCCCGCCTTCTTGCTGACTCGAACCAATCACGTGCTTTGTTTTTGAGTTGTAGTGGGCGTGTCGAGCAGCAAGTGCAGGAACTGTCAGCGGTAACACCGGAGGTCTGTGGTCAGCTAAGTATGTTAGCCTGTTTGCGGACGGATAAAACGCGAAACAGCCTTTACTTCAGGTAAAATTATCTTACTAAACTTGACCTCTCAGCCCGGAACGCAGTTTTACTTGTAGTTGAGGTGGTAGCTGCACTACGAGTGGCTTTTTTTATTGGCAGAATGACTGGTTCAACTGTGAGGATGTTACCGCTAGCCAGCTGTTAGCAAGAAGCTGAGTTACATGTGGAGGTAAAGCTTGTTTACACTTCTTTTGCTGCTTTAAAACATCTTCCAACCATCACACGAACACACATTTATTGTATCAGTTTGTCTTAACTGTGGTCCACGACTTGAGTTTTGGCTGCAGTTATCTTATAAGTTTGGTTTTAGTGGGCTATGTGAGGAGAAACATGTCAGTCATAAAGTGTCTGTTCTCAGACTGACCTCAAACTACATCTAGAAATGGATTATATTGACCTGAGCCATGTTTAATCTTTGCTACATTTCACATTGTGGATGCACAACATTGCTTACTATGTGTTAAGGTGTCTAACTAGCAGTTTGTGGCTCTTCCAGCTTGTTATAAGGGTTGTATTATTCATCTTGAATTGTTTAAATTGTGATGTTGTTTTGGTACAACTCAGGGATTCACATCTGTGGAGACTATTTAAGAGTAGGGTCTTTCCCTGTCATTTCTGCTGATCTCATCTGATACATTTGTTTTGCTCTTTAACAGTACATGTGAGGCAAAGTAAAAAATAAAATAAAAAAGAAGTAAAATAAGAATACTTCATTAATAACTGTAGTGAAATGGATTCCTGGACTGTGTCAACATGTATCTCACATAGTAATGGATCAGTTGTCTTATTTAACTGGGTTTTATCTTGTGTACTTGATGTGTAAGACTGTTTATGTTGCACAGAAAGCCAAATGCAGATTGTAACGTGTTTGTAAAACATACACATGCACTTGTTTTTGAACATGCTGTGTATTGTAAGTAGATTGAGGCTTTGCTTTGGGGTGAAATAAAGCTTTAATATTTGCCTATGATACATTTTCACCTGCAGACATTTGGTGACGTAGTGTCATACAAAGTCCTCTTGCGCGCAGGTTATATAACAATCTGTGCACATCAGCAGGTTTTTGTGATGATGTAAATTATTCTCTGGGTCACACACGGCGTGTGTTGTGGTGTGTGCTTATTTGGTTGTGTTTGGACTTTTAAAAGAGAGCTCCCAGTGATGTTTAGGCTGATAGAAAACAGTTGAACTGCGCATAGAGTTCAGCTCAGTCGAAGCAGGACGGAGGAGAGCACAGAGCGCTGACGGTCGCTTTCGGCTTTATTATGCTTAATTTGATCGGTAATTGCCAATCAAACCCATCGGACCCATGGTGAAAAGAAAGAAGACACCACTGGCCGCTGAAGAGCAGGAAAATGGGTAAAAATAAAGAAGAGATAAGCACTTTATTCGGATGACGAGTGCACGGATGGGTTTCGTTGTCGTTTGAGCAGGGCGCTAAACTGAAAAGCGCTCCTATATGAAATTTAGTTGCATTTTTTACCCTCGATTCTGTGCAATCCAGCCAAAGGACACTCGGTAAAACAAAATCGACACTTATTGAAATATTTTGGAGTGTATCGTAATTTTTCCCGGCCTGTAATATGCATTTATTTGATGTTGTTTTGACGGGACTGGAGAGGGGATTTGAAACAAACAGCGGCGGCCATGTTGAGAGACAGGGATCGTCGTCTTTAGAAGTTAATTTCGCTCGCAGTTTTTGCTCCTAATCTGACAGATTGTGTGTGAATGTGTGCCGGCAGCATGACACCGGGCTCCAGGGACGGGATCGGTGTGGATGGAAGGGGGAACCCGTCCAGAAAGCCCGAAGGCTGCGACGAGGACGAGAGCGCAGAGAGCAGGCGAGCTCGGAGCGCAGTACAAAGGAAAGTCCTAATCCATCAGCCGCGGCCACAGACCCGCTCAGAACCGGGCCGAGCCTGACCCAGCACACCTCGGCCGAACCGGCCCCTGCGGGACACGACCAGCATCATTTTCTCCGATCCAGCGTCCGACCTCCGAGCAAGCGGATACGGAAGGATTCAATCGGCTCAGCCATCAATGGACACGGAGGGGCCAAGCAAAGGTACCAACAGAGAGAGAAGTGTGTGTGTGATGAGGAGAGCAGGCTATCACTGACATCCCAGCTGGGACTGTTTGTTTATCTGGTGGCTCACATGATGCTCTGCTCTGTGGCCCTGGTGGTGGTGTGTTCATCTCCTCAGGGGCCACAGGCTCCTCAAAGCACTGTGTTGCATCCTGGGAGCCACTGGACACATCCATCCATAGCTATACTGTACTGATCCATGGTCATGGTGCATTGGGACACACACACCAAACTTTTTTGGGGGCATTTCTGATTCTAATAATAAGTATCCCCTTTGTCCAGATACAACATTTTTACTCAGAATACTACAAAAAAACAAAAAACAAAAAAACAACAACTATAAAGCGTATTAATGGAATGAATGAGTGATAACACACATTTTAAAGATCCTAACTTTGTAAATAAATAGAAAGAAAAAGCAGTATTTAGTGCTTCCTGAATAGATTTATTTCTACAGTTTTTATAATTTCCCGTCATCTGTCACCTGGCGTGGGACCAAGTCCAAGTAGTTTCAGTTCATGTTCTAATCAAGATCATTGTCATCATCATTATTATTGTGATTCATTTTTGTGATACATCATTTTTAACCAACATACAAATTTTAAAATCCCCATGTTTTTTTTAAAAATAATTTATTAGTTTTCCACTTTCTCTCAAGTACCCCCCTATAGTGCCATGCATACCCCCGTTTGAGACACACTGCTTTAACAATCTTTGTAATTATATTTTATCTTTTTGCTTTTCCATTAGAATTATTATTATTTTTTTTAACATTGTACCTCTTTTTTAGAAAAGCACAGTTGACACGTATGCTATGATAACAACCAATTACAGGCATTGTAACTCACAGGTTAATAATTGAGAAGCATCCTTGTCTTGTTGTTTATTTATCGGACAGGCCAGAAAGAAATGTTAGTTTGTGGTTAGTTGGAGAAATTTACTTCAAAAAAGGTTTTGATATAATGGTTCTCTGTATTTTCTTAGGATTTTGCAGACTATTTCATTGACATGCACATGTCGACACAATCGTAAGTGTCAGCATTGAGCAACCTTAACTTGCATTTTTTTCTTGTGAGTAGAGTAGTATATGTGGGTATATCAGGAAATGACCGGATCTCTACTATATGCAAACAAGCCTCGGCGACGCTAACAGAAAGCTGCTTTTTTATGTTTTCATTCAAATTAAGTGTCCACCCCCCTCAGTTTCCACATCACTTATTTCACAAGAGTAAAAAGTAGGTGGAAAGTAGTAACTCAGGTTCTCTATGAGCAATGTGGCTTTTTTTTTTTTTTTTTTTTTTTTTTTTTTAAAAAAAGCATGTTTGCAACAAACTACATAGAAGGCCTTTTCCTCCTCACTAAAGAATGCTATGCTTTTTATGGAGTAAAAGTATTTTAGTAATGTGTTCGTGCTGCATGTCAACATTGCTAAATATATCTTTTAAGTTCATTCAGTCTTTGATCAGACAACACAATCTACAGCATGTTTCATCTATTTACGCTCTCTCTATTTGTGCCCATGAGAATAGAAAGTGGTACACTTTGTGTCATTGGATATATTATATTATGCAAAGTTTGAGCATTCTTGCCAAAAAAAAGTTTTTTTATTTTTTTCTGGTGATGCACTATTAGTTGCCAAACTGTTTTGAAGAAGCACATCAAAGCTGTGTCAGCATGTGGAGTTATTTTCACTTAAAACAATATAGTTCTTCTGTGTGCGACTGCCTGGTGTTTGTGTTGACTACTGTATTCTGGCTCTGGTTTGGAGCTCTGGGCTGGTGGAGTGAAGTTGGATTCCAGAGATCAACAGGAGTTGGTTTTGGACAAGTGTGCTCAGTGCTGTTGACCGAGTCGGAGAGATTGATTGTATTGCCAGAGTCGAACCACATAAAAGGAGCACTGTTCGTTTGTTGGAATTTTGTTGATTCCCATAATAACCCATACTTTAGAAAGCTATTTGCAGAGGTGTGAAGTGTACTGACCGTGGCTCGGGTGGTAGTGGGTCGTCTTCTGATCGAGAGGTTGGGGGTTCGATCCCAGTACCTGACTATGTGTCGAAGTGTCCTTGGGCAAGACACTGAACCCTAAGTTGCTCCCAGTGGTCGACTAGCGCCTTGCATGGCAGTCCTATCCCACTGGTGTGTGAATGTGAGAGTGATTGGGTGAATGAGCTGATATGTAAAGTGCTTTGAGACTGGTTCAGTGTGGGGAATAAAGCGCTATATAAAATCAAGTCCATTTATCATTTACTGATATATCCTACTCAAGTAGATGTACTGTTACTTGATTATAATTGTATTCAAGTACAAGTAAGTCATATATAAAATACTCAAGTACAAATGAAAAGTTTGCTCAATTGAACGGTAGTTAGTTACTAGTTACTTTCACCCCCCACATTTATTTTTGGGAATAAATCTTGCCACGGTTCCCTGTATATAGTAAATATCTTGTGTAAACTTAAAAAAGGAACAATTGGAACTTAATTTATCTTCCACAAAGGCATCTGTATAAAATAGAATTGAATAAAAATGTATTGGTCTCTACAGCGGAAATTGACACATTGCAGCAACACAAATAGAATAGCAGACAGAAAGAACAAAAATAAATACCAACCCAAAATATATACGACTGTGGGACAGACGTAAATTAGAAGAAAAAACAAAACAACTGCATAAAAAAAAAAAAAAAAGTTTGTCAAAATGGACAATTCTTTATTAAATTAAATTAAATAACACCAATGAATTCAATTTAAAAAAAAATTAAAAAAATCTCAAGCTCTAAGTATAGCTAAATTTATGAACTCTAAAACATTGCCATGCCAAATGTGCTATGTGGGTAACAACATAATAGGTAGAAACCACAACCTGAGCCTTAGAATGTGGGTGGGCATGTATTGGAAATGGCAAGACTAAGAACATATGGATTATGTTCAATGTACCGTCAAGAGACCATGAAATAGAAAAGAAAAAAAAATCACAAAAAGTTATAACTCAGTAACTGTTGGGTGAAAAAATTTCATGAGTTACTTTACATTCTTTTAAAACGTACTTCAGTACAAGTAAAATGACTGATTTAGAAAAATACTCAAAAAATTACAAGTACCCGTAAAATTACAGTAACGTGAGGTAATCTGTTACTTTCACCTTTGGATAATTGTATGTTTTCCTGTCATGATGCTTGAGTTACGGTTGTAACATTGTTGTTTCAGTGATGCTGCCAGACTCTGATTCTCATGTTTGTTTTATAATGCTACTCTGGATTCTCTGTTTCTATGTAACACAGGGGCAGAGAATTGCTCCACTTCCCAGGGGGCATTGGGACAGTCAGGGCCTGTAGCTGGCTCATTGGGGGGAATATCTAAGGCTGCCAAAGGACAAGCTTCTGTTGAGAAGGATGAGCACGCTGGAAACCAGAAGAGGGCCCGTCGGCAGTGGGAGTCTTGGAGCACAGAAGACAAGAACAGTTTCTTTGAAGGCCCTGTACGAGGTAAAGGTTTTAATCCGACCTCAGCCGCGCTACAACTAAACACTTGCTCTTCTTTGCTTTTAACAATCTCGTCTGCTGCTCCGCCCTCTAGTATGGGAAGGATTTTGAGGCGATCCAGAACAATATCGCAATGAAGTACAAGAAGAGAGGCAAGCCAGCAAACATGGTGAAAAACAAAGAGCAGGTGCGACACTTCTACTACCGCACGTGGCACAAGATCTCCAAACACATTGATTTTGCTGACGGTGAGCTCCTCTTTACACATCACACATGCACCTCATGAAATATGTTGCATGTGAAGGCATGATTTACCTTGTAACTGTACAAGATTGGCTGACAGTGCTCAGAGGGCATACGTTTCTTTGATACATATTTGTAAATATATGTCAGAACGTTTGTGAAAATGTAATTATTTTTGCTTTGATCAGTAAACACAGGAGAGCAGATCTGATTAACACAAGGACAGCACAGCTCTCCTTTGATTTCATAAATGATAAAAAATTGCTTAATTTCATTACAGCCTATTCTAGTGTGTGGTTGCACAGATGTTGTCACTCCTTTCCTTTTCAGTTTATACCAGAGTGCTGAAGAAATCCTCTCAGGAGCTGTACGGTCTCATCTGCTACGCTGAGCTCCGTAAAAAAGTTGGAGGATGTAAGTGATGGTCGTATTATGGTCCTGTACTACGACGCTGGCTAACTTGTTTTTGGGCTAAATAACTTCATAACCTGGTCCCGACCAGGTAGATACTATCTGAGCGAGTCCAAAAGTCCTTTCCTTTTAACCAATCAGTTCTCTTGGAAAATGAGCTGCTCATTCTTAGATGATCCTGGTTGGTGCAGACCTGAGAGCTACGTTTAGGAAAGAAAAAATATTAATGGATAAATGCAATCCTTTCATTTACTGATGACATCCTTTAGGAAAGATATAGATTTACATCTGATGGACTGATCTATAGTCAGCTGATGAAGACGCTCTCTGTATACGCAGACGGATGACCTCATTCATTCATTCATACGCTATAGTGACGCTGTCAGCATCAGCAGGAACATACCTCAGTGAAACACTGTGCTCTCATCCCCAGTGTGTGTGATAAATTTAGGACTACCTGAATAGAAACACGTCTGTGATGTAATGAAGTGAAACTGATCAGAGCCCTGTCTGTGTCCGTCTATCATCTTATTGCTTAGTGCTGTGTGATACAGTATATGTCCCAATATAGTTTTTCTACCTTAAAATTATATAAAATGAATGGAAAATTGGTATTCATTATATGTTTTATTATATATAGAAATAAACAAAAAAAAAAATCCCAAAATAAATCGCACTTGAAATGTATATCCTGCTTTGTAGTACAGGTGCTCTCTGAAAGAGAATGTTTGGTTAGGTGAAGCCTGCTAATGGAGATAAATCCCTGATATACTTATCCAGCTTCATAGTACAGGCCCTATGGGTCAGACTTAATGTTTGTTAAAAGTGTTTCTGTTTTGATGCTTTTAGTTCAAGACACAAGGGAAGCGACTGTCATGCCTGATCCCAGCCACAGGAGACGGCTGCTCCCTGAGGTGCAGTGTCATTAACTGTGACTCTGTTTCTTTCTTCCACAGTGATGGATGACAAAAATGCAGCAAAGTTGAATGAACTCATCCAGCAGGGGTAAGTCAATGAGAAAGGTCAGGGGCTTTTTAAAAAACATAGAAGTGTGTTTATTAACTCGCATTGAGCGCAACATTTCACAATTACACCTGTTAAAATAACAGCAATTACACAAAAGTATACAAACCAACATATGGTCATAATGAAACATCAGTAGACTGTATATGGCCTAAGTTTGCATGTTTTAAATAGATGTTTGCATCCTGTTTTTTGCAGGGCCACCACTGTGCGCTCCAAAGGCAGGAACCTTCGCATCAAAGCTCCCATGTGTCGCGCTTTGAAGAAACTTTGTGATCCCGACGGTGAGCACGTGCACACACACGGCCACCAACAAATTGAGACGGGAGAACTCAAACCCACGTCAGCACTGAAGATTCAAGCTGCATCATTCAGAGGGTGTAGGAGGGTGGAGATTAAGTAAAATAAATAAATATATAAAATAAAACAATGACAGCGTGTGTGGGCTTGTGGCGTTTCTATAGTAACTAGGGAAAAAATTGAGGAGCAGGAGGAAGGTGGAAAACACGACTGTGTGAAACTGTCTCTGTTCAATCACGCTGCAAAAAGATTGATGCCAATCAGGGTAATGGTGTGTGTGTGTGTGTGTGTGTGTGTGTGTGTGTGTGTGTGTGTGTGTGTGTGTGTGTGTGTGTGTGGTGTGTGTGTGTGTGTGTGTGTGTGTGTGTGTGTGTGTGTGTGTGTGTGTGTGTGTGTGTGTGTGTGTGTGTGTGTGCGCGGCGCGCGTCCGCGCGCCTACATTTTGTGTTGACTAGCATTTTCTATTAATCAGTAAACACACTTAGATTATTAGAAAAGATCATTTCAAAATGTCGTGAGGAGCTTTTCTGACATCTCATGGCTGCTTCAAATCCTAAAGAATCAGGACATGCACGGCCTTGCTCTCTCATACTGAACATGAAGCAAAATCAGTCAAAAGCGTTATGAATCTGTGACTGTGTTCGAAATAGCATATTAATGTACTACTCATACTAAATCTGACGTCAAAATGAGTATGTAGTGTGTTCACATTAGATGGTATGAAAAGATTGAGTATGCGAGAAATACCTGGATGTATACTATATGGGGACTTTTTTAAGTATGCACGATGGGCACACTAGTCATATTCAACCGCCCCATGATGCATTGCGAGCGGAACGTAAAAGCTAAATATCAAATATCCTCTTTTCAAAATAAAAGTATTTCTTCTTGTCTTCCATTAGTTTTTAACCCTTTTGTAAATAGGGCTCTTGTTTTGAAGTTAACTGGAAGTTTAGTCAGTCGCACAATGGATGGTCTCCAAAAAATTTTTAAATGTGTTTCTGCAGGGTTCGTGGATCAAATGACCACATGTTGATATTCTACTTGATATTTAGCCTCAGTGTGCTTCAGGTTTTTGTTGTTGTAGGTTCGAAATGTATCTTGGGAAACTTGGAAGTATATTTCAGTGGGAACGCTCATCATCCTTGTCATACTAATAGTATATAGT
Organism: Gouania willdenowi; assembly: GCF_900634775.1. NCBI lineage: Eukaryota > Metazoa > Chordata > Actinopteri > Blenniiformes > Gobiesocidae > Gouania > Gouania willdenowi. The sequence goes on along the minus strand of NC_041051.1, from coordinate 10,253,257 downwards.
AGACAGTATATACTCATCAAGCATGTAGTATGTTAGTATGCAATTTTGAACACAGCCTAAGACTTCAGATCAGCGCTTCATCCTAAAACTTGTCCACACCTGTGTGGCTCTTTAGATTGTTTTTAAAACAGTTTCACGCTGATGGTGTTTTTTTTCTTACTGTTTTAACTTACACTAAAAGCCTCCTCAAAGCTCATTGAGTCGTACTCTCTCTGCAGGAGTGAGTGATGAGGAGGACCAGAAGCCGGTGCGGCTCCCCCAAAGGTGGCGTTGGAGCTCCCGCCGCGCAGTAACCGCTCCTGGGCTCGAGTTCAGAGCCTCGCCCACAACCCTCGCCTCAGGTCATCTCAGGAATTCAATCATTAAAGACATTCAACAGATCATTGGCATTTCTAATGCGTGCTTGTGAAACACTGTTTTGGTACCTCCTTCATTAAAAACTGACATTAGATTAATGTAACTACGGTAATAACATTAGTAACAGAGGTCGACTGCAGTTTTGCAGATATTTGACGCTGTGGTCACACATAACAAAGGGCTTGAAAATAATTCTTCCAATTATTTTTTTTTCAACGCAGGATGATGGTGGAGCTCCACAGGAAGGTTTCCAGCCTCATCGAGTATTTAAAACAGAAGTGGGCTCACCACGACCAGCGCATTGTATCCTTTCAAAACAAAAGCCTATTTTATTGATGTTTTCTTAGCGTATCAGTAAGTAATTGCTATTTTTGTAGTTGCTTAAATCATCTCTTTAGTACCTAGGTTCCCAAAGGGGTTCTCAAATTATCATAGGGGCTACGTGAATAGAAATTAAAAACAGCATGACAACATTGGAAACTAAAATAAAAATACAAGAGCAGTCTGGAGCCTCCATGCATTGCCACCAATTACACATTGGCCTCTGTAGGTCTACCCTCTAGCGGTGACAGTGAAGCAGTTTGGACAGCAAATATGATGAGCAACATTGCTTTACGCTAGCCACACGTGCTGTCAAGACCTTGATGCCTTTTGCCACCATGTAGGCCCCTACTTTATGTGAAAGTGGAACAAAAACAGAAAAAGACTTTGCTTGGAGAACAATTATAGACTCTTAAATTCCACCAAACATCACAGTTCTAAGCATCCTCTCAACCTCACTTTTCAAATTAAAGTTGTAGTGAGTTTCAGGGTATATTACTGCTATATGTTCAATCAACAAATGTTTGGTAGAGTTTTATCCAAAATGAAAGAGAGAGTTTCTCACTGAAAATGCCAGTAGGCTAATTGATTAATAAATCCAGTGATAATTCTGAATAAAATGTTTTATTGTGTGCTTACAGAATATTATTATTATTATTTTATTATAATATATTATTCCTCAACAGGATAGTTAGAAATCAGGGACACATTTCCATGTAGGGCTACATTGTATATGACATAAATTATTGTGTTTTTTAAGTGTGCAGGAGTAGGGGGTACAATGGCTCCAGGTTAAATGTCTGAAGGGGTACATGACTGAAAAGTTTGGGAACCAGTGTTGTAAAATATTATTTTTTGGGGTAAGTATCGGTTATAAGTGTGATCTGTTCCTTAATCCTGATTTCCAGCTCCAGAGTCTCATAGAGAGGGAGGCTCTTGAGGGGATTGATTCCAGCACCGGCTCTGTGAGCAGATCTCCACCTGAGGACCTGTTTCTGTTCCCAGCAGAGTGTAGCACTCTGACTACTCTACCTGGGGTGTCCCGTGTGGTTCACTCCAAGGCTTCATGCACTGTACACTGGGTCGAGAGTGGGAAGAACCGCCCCAACGTCAAGGAACTACCAGCCGCCCATATACTGGGCATCCACACGGCGCCGACCTCTCGAGGTGCCAATAAAGCTGGACGTGCGTCCTCATCTGGTTCTTCAGTGACTGTTGGTGGTGAAACCCGTCGGACTGAAGCCTTTAGTCCTGAATCATTAGCTGATGATTCAGCAAAGCTCGAGGAGAAGAAACCCTCTTCTGTATGTGATCCTTTTTCAGTTCAGCAAGCTCTGCCAGAAGATGGTAACGGGTTTGGATCTGTTGAGATTAGTCAGACCAGTACTTCTATAGAACATACAGAGAGCCTAGCCCTGACCAAGGTTACAGAGAATGTATCAAGTTGCACTGAGTGCTTATCAGAGCAATGCAAAGATGAGCAACCCTCAACCATGACCCCTCTCGAGGGCAGCCAGACACCTTCAGCCAAACCTCCAGTAGGAGGCTCAGAGGAGTGTGTGACCCAAAGCTCTCCGTCATCGATCAAAGAGCGGACTGTTGAGCAGATCAGAGAGGAGGGCTGGAACGCACGAGACTCAGAGAACGTCACGCTGGCTGAGCTCTACCTGATGTTTGGGAAACCAGGGAAACTGCAGCTGGAGTACGAGTGGCAGCCCAATGTTGGTCCCAGCAACCAAGAGAACGGACAATGCACGACCCCACCCACGCCCAACAGAACCAATCGGGTTTTACAATGTCTGCTCAAACTGGTGGCAACCGAGGTCAACCCTAAACCTTTGGTGAGTAATAGTATCCCCATCTTTCACTTTCAGCTGAAAGTTTTCTTTCTTTTTTTTTTTTAACTTAGTTAGCTAGCTAATTAGGGCTTCAGTAAACACAATTTGTTCAAAGGTTCACAAATGTTTCTCGTGGCCGATTGTTTTAGAAACCCAAGTAGACTTGGGGCCAAAACTCATATCTCAATATTTTTTTTCAAAAGAAACAATTTGGGTTGAATTTGCTGATGCAAAATACCACACAAGCCAATTTATTAACAAACAGCTGCACAATATGTGCCACTTTTGGCTTTATCTCTGATAAAGGACAGCACGTGTGAGTGAGTTCTGTAGTGTGGCTTGTTTAAGGGAAGGTCTGGGTTAGGACGTACTCAGTAATCATCTAACTGCTTTCTATGCTGTTCTGAGAAGGTGCAAAAGCCGTGACTCCTAAAATGAGTATTTTTATACAAAATTAGCTCTAAAATAAAAAAAATCGATCGATATAGCCGATATTATCATTTTCTATATCACCAAAATAGAAAACCTGATATATCTTTACATCTCAATATATTGCCCAGCCCTACGTAGACTTAAAAAAAAGCAACAAGAAGCAGCATTCTGGGAACATAATAACAATAATGGTCGCACAAATAATATGAATATTACTTGTAACATTATTACAATATTTTGCTAAAATAATAGTGGAGTTAGGTCAATAAAACCAACATTTATACATCCAGGTCCATGTCATCAACAGCATCTGGATTGTTGCACTTTTAAAACCCCAGATGTGATAAAGTCTATGTAAATATTCAACCTCTCACCAGATATTTTGCAAGGAGTTACATTTATTTATTATTTGGTCTTAATTAATTAGAATTTATTCAAACACAAAACAAAACACTTACATGAAGGAGAATTAATCAGATTAGTTTCATATGTTTGCTCTATAGCAGTGGTTCCTAACCTTTTACGGGTGATTTTTCTAACACAAATTTCTGACGATTCCAGAGATGTTTTTTCTCTGGAATTAATTTTTGACCATGTTTGTTATATTGTGTTACAAATACAGAATAACCAGCATTAGTGCACATGATTAGTTATACAGTATTTGAGAAAGTGAGAGTATAGACGACTTTTGTTTGAGATTGTGTATGGTAAAGAATAACAATTAAAATAATAATAGTTGAAAAAATATAATAGATTTATATATAATTTTATTCACACTTTTTTTATCAATTACTCAACATTGCAGGAGGCCCCAAGGTTGATAGTCACAACAAAACAGTGTTTTTGTTGTTACAGGAAGTGTTTTTGTGTTTTTCCCATCAGACCTCAGAACTCTGCTCCACGGCCACGTCACCGTTCAAAACGAACCAGGACGAGCAAAACCAGACACTCACGCCTCCAACTAAAGGTGCTGTGGCAGGGGTTCGCAGCCCCAGCTTTGGCCGCCAGCAGGCATCAGTTCGTGTGGCTCGATTACAGCTCCAGAACGCTGGTGCTACAGGTTTGTGTGGCTTAATGTGTGTGTATCAGAACTAGGAATGTGCATTGCCATGAATCTAACAATATAATACACAATTTCATACAATATATCCCGCTACTAAACAGTATTGATATCACAATGTCAATAATTACAAATTTCACTATTACAAGTACAAAATGGTATGAGATACAATTAATTTTATTATTTTTAAACTTGTTTAGAAGAAGTAAATGGTAACTAACCTTAATGCAAGTACCGATATCAAAAACAAGTGGTATGTTTATAAAACTGTCAAATTACATTTTCAAAAATGTTTTTTTTAATTATTTAATAAAAAGTAACCACATACATCTATAAAAGTTCCCAGTATGTTTTATCAAAATAAAGTGCAATCATCTTTCAAGCTAAAATGCATTGAGGAGTGAGGTAAAATGGTAAATGGACTTGATTTATATAGCGCTTTATCCCCACACTGAAGCAGTCCCAAAGCGCTTTACATATCAGCTCATTCACCCAATCACTCTCACATTCACACACCAATGGGACAGGACTGCCATGCAAGGCGCTAGTCGACCACTGGGAGCAACTTAGGGTTCAGTGTCTTGCCCAAGGACACATAGTCAGGTACTGGGATCAAACCCCCAACCTCTCGATCAGAAGACGACCCACTACCACCTGAGCCACGGTCGCCCTTTAGGTAGTTTAACAAGGTCTTGTTGGTCCACTGACACCTAGTGACTGGGCGTTTTCGTGCTATGCATACGGTAGCGCAATTAAATGTTTTTTTGTTTTGTTAAAAAACACGATTAAAAAGAAATCGATTTGGAAATTTTTGGATCAATACCATAATCGCGTGGTGAAATATTGTGATATATCGCAGAATCTGAACTTCCAGCACAGACAGCAGAAAGCTTTCCTTCTGTGTAGCTTTCTGTATAAAATTGGCAACATTTTGTTTCTATTGAAATGTAAAAATCTTAAATGCAGTCCTTTTACTGTCCCTGTGTACAGCAGGTGTTGTTCTCCTATCTGTTTGCTGCAATTGTTTGATTTTTTTATTTACTGCATTAACTTTGGTTTGTCAATAACAGCCCCTCGTTTTTCCTCAGGTGGGCGTAACCTTCCTCGCTCTCTGCTGGGCTCGACTCTAGGCACTGATTCTGAAGGAGGCGTGTTCGCTGTTCCCACCACGCTGCCCCCCAACAGCTCACGCCACAGTCGAATGTTTTCCCCCAACAAAGAGGCCGAGCTCGCCCTGAAACAGCAGCTGGACTCCATCAGTGTAAGAAGGAACAGAATCAGGCAGAAATGAATGATCCCTGATATTTAATATGGTCGCTTTGTGTTTGAAATATGCTCACCTTCATCTTAGCATCTGATAATGGGCCGATTAAGTCATTTAAATTTGATTTATCATTGAATCTTGTGGAAAGTAAGTGGACAATATATAAAGATTCAAAATATCTCGAGTTTTCTATTTTGGCGATGTTGAAAATTGCAATATCGCCTCTAACAATATATTTTTATTTTTATTTTATTGCATATTTTATATTAAACTACTTGTTTTAGGAGTCACTGCTTTTATTACTTCTCAGAACAGCATGAAAAGTACAGTTAGATGATTACTGAGTGCATCCTAACCCAGACCTTCCCCTAAACAAGGCACATTACAGAACTCACTCACACATGCTGTCCTTTAGAGGAGAAAAAGACTAAAGTGGCAGATTTTATGGAGCTGTTTGTTACTAAATGTGTCTGTGTGGCACTTTGCATCAGCCAATTTAAACCATAACCGTCTTTCGGGTAAGACTTTGCGTTAAAAATATCAAGATTTATATTGTATAACGCCATTTTGAGATAAAAATATTGAGATATGAGTATGAGTTATCGCCCAGCCCTAAAGTAATGACACACGCACATACATTTGAAAAAACATTGAGATCCACTTTTTTTCTCTGTGCAGATGCAGTCAGATCTCTTCCTGTCAAGGCAGAGAAAACCTCGGAACAGACAACTGAGGAAACCTCTGGTGGTTCAGGTGGGATAATCGAAACGTTTCATTCCTTCCAGGAAGTGTATTCCAAGATTGTTGTGTTTTTTTTTTCACTGATTAAGTGTGTTTCCTGTTCACAGCGAACACTGTTGCCCAGAACTACAGGAGACACTCCACAGCATGTGTGCTCCTTCTCCATCCTGTCCAACTCCTCCGCCACAGGTAGGACAGTCACACATCATAAACTACATTGTTCTTTTTGAAGGCAGGGGTTTTAAACTTGGTTTGCTTTCACCTTCTTAACAACAGCTCTAATGTCTTGACTCTCACTTCCTGTTTATCCTTTCAGGAACTGGATCGTTCCGGCCGATTCAGACACGTCTCACTCCTTCCTCTCGCCCTCTCCAGTCCAAAATTTCCCCAGCAGTGTCTACTTCCGCAGTCGCTGCGGAACTTTCCAGTATGTATCAACAACCGTTAACACTTAATTAATATAATTATACAGTGTATATATATATATATATATATATTTTTTTTTTTTTAATTTATTTTTCAAGCTGCGGGAATTTTTTTTTTACTTATTAAAATCATTTTAATTTCCCAAATAACTTGTCAATTTCTGTTTTTGATGTGTTATTGTGTGTCTTCAGCTTTTCGTCTTTTCTTGCTGTTCCTAAAGCTTTCTGTCTTTTAGGCGCTATCGGCCAGGCAGCCAAATCTGCAGGCATCATCCCGGGCAGCCCCAGTCACCAGCTGGACCCTCCTTCTGTTGAGGACGGCGCTGCGCTGGCCTCTGCACCTGTTACTGAAACTGAACACGAGGTCCTCCATCAAAATATACCAGAGGTGAGGAAATGCACACGCAGACTCACTTTTATATTTTAATTAAAGATCTTCCTACGTTTAGAGATGCATCTCTTATTTACATTTAAAGGAGCAGAGGGCAGGATTTGTGAGAAAATAAACATTAATTTTAGGTCTTTGAATGCTATTGGGTGATGCAGTGTTCAAACCCAAACAGAATGAGCCCACACACAAATGTCCCCCTATTAGTGATAGAACGATACATCGGCCGGCCGATATTATCGGCTGATTTTTGCGTTTTTTACGTGTATCGGCATCTATTTTTTACTTGTTCTTATTCTCCATCACCTGTTTTTAATATTTGTTAATAGTTTTTACTTGTCGTTCTACCTCAACTTTGTTAATTTCAATAAATGTTATTAAAACCTGAGACTTGTACCATTTATTATCATCATTGTGTAATTTTATTGATGTGAATTGAGGGAGCAAAAGTAGTATCGGCTCAAGAAAATCGTCAGTCCGTATCGGTCATCGGCTAAGGCTGAAGGATATTGATATCGGCATCAGCCCTAAAAAAAAATGAATATCGGTCTATCCCTACTGAACAGACTGTGCGATGCATTTTTTTACTGCAATTCTCAGCCTGAATTTCCAGCGTATTCCTGCAGACGTGACATCAAATGACGCTGATGCGCGTTCTCGACGACTTGGGGAGGCGTCCACTCTGCCGGAAATAATGAAGTAGAAGAAGAAGATAGCTTGGAGACTAGAAGAAGATGAGCACGGTGGACTTACCTACTGTTTGGTTCTGTGGAGGCATGTGCCGAGGTCCTGCAGTAAACGGTCACGTGAGCGTCGAGTAAATAAATAACTGTGTCACAGTTAGAGTGCGGATCGACCCAAACCCGACAGGCATTCAGATATTTATATCCGAGCTCGACCCGTAACAGACAGTTAAGCTTAATTTTTTCCTCGTACAATTGACATATTTAGTTTGTTTTTTGGTAAGCCCGCTTTAATTAACAAACAACTATTAAAGTCATCATCAGATCAGAGCACAGGGTAAGTGAACGTCAAACCCAAACAGAGACCCAGTGGATCTATTTACATAATCCATGTGTCAAAGATAAGAATAATCCATGTTATTGTGCAGAAAAAGGAATGTGGCTTCAACACTGATTTCCTCTGCTCCATGGTCCTGCTGCTGGCAGGAATGGAAAGGACACTATGTGACCGAACCCAACCACCAGTTCTAAATATCTGTCTGAACCCGTCCCGACCCGTCGGGTACCGTCAGGCTTTGGTCGGGTATCCATCGTCTAGTCACTCCTGTGCCGGCCTGGCTGATGACTGCAGTTACACTAACGGCCGTTGTTTCACTCTACAGTCTGATTTCTTCATCCTTTAAGTGTCAAAGTAATACAAGTTTGAAACCCTCAATGACATTGAGGGAGTGTCATTTGTTATTTACTGTTATGTGTTTTACTTTGAAAGTCTTTGTGTATGCGGATGTTTTAAAAATCCCACTCATTCTTCAGCTGTGTTCAGTCTTTTTGCATCATGAATGTTTTACTGTTAGATGTGATTCTTGGTTCCCAGTGAGCGTGCTCAGACTGTTTGTCCTTCCTGCTACAGAACGGTCTGCCTCCTCCATCTCCTGGTGTAACAGGTGGAGACTCTCTCCTGTCTCCGTCCAGCGTGGCATCACTCCTCGACATCTCGCTTCCTGGCCCTCCTGAGGAGGCCCTCACACCTGGAGAGCCTCAGACACACATCAGTGACTCCATCATCGAGCTCGCCATCAACTCTAACCATTACGGTACGGACATGGATCACTCACGCTTTTATGATAAAGGTTTAGATTAAAAATACCTCTGAGGGCTGTGTGTTATTCTTTGCTCTACGTCTGTATCTCATGTTGTTTGGCTCTTTGTGCTACAGGTGAAGAAGCTTCTCTGTCTCCATCAAAGCTCGTCTCCACCGACGCCTCCAAACTGTTGAATTCGTCTCCCTCCGTCAGCCCGTCCAGAGGCTGGATCCCGTCCCCGAGCCACGACCCACAGTGGTACCCCAGTGACTCCTCTGACTCCACACTGGGATGCCTCCTCTGTAAGTCCAGCTTAGCTATATTCATTTATATATATCTATATATGTAATCAGTTAATGCTGACTCATTGCTCGCCTTAGTTTTAGTCCGTTTGAAATGTCTCTGTGCTGATGAATTCTTTGCAAATTGTGAAGCTTCTTCTTCTCCTGTTCTGTAGCCAGCATGGTGTCTCCTGATAAGAGCAGACGGCCCACTCTCACCCCATCAGGCCCCTCCAGTGGCACAGCTCTGCTTGGTCCCAGTCTCTTGGACTGCAACTCCCATGATTCCTTTCAGTCTCGTGGCCTTCCTGACGTTGCAGAAGTAAGTCAGTTCTCATCCCGTTATCAAGTAAAGAAGCATCATTTAGGATCCAGTTTGTTTGTTCAGGCCAAAAGCTTTGCTTTGGTTCTAAACTTAAAGTAATTAAATCAACTAATTATTTTTCATTGATTCATTAGTGTTAAACATATAATATACATGATATAGGCTGTAAACATCCATTGACAGTTTTCCTGGTATCTTGTAAATTTAAAAAATACTGTGAGTCAATAAATAAATAATCTCATCCTCTGGAAATTTAGCATATGGGAGTGTTTTTAAAAAAAAAAAAAATTTTACACCCCCGTCACATTTAAAGTTAAGCTAAGTCGAAGTTTTTCAACCTTAAGATTGTGACCCCATATGGGGTCGCCCAGAATTCAAATGGGGTCGCCTGAAATGTCTAGTAAATTATGAAAAAAATTCTGATTAAAATTATATTTTTTTAAATATTCTTTTTTCAAATTAAAACACTGCACACAATCTCAAACAACTGTATTCTATACTTTCACTTATTTAACTATGAATCTAGTTTAAAAATACAGTAAGAAAAATGTAATAATTATATAGTTAATTAAAAAAATAATAAAAAATAATGTTTTTGTAATTTTTAAAATGATTCTTCTTTTTCAAATTAAAACACCACACACAATTTCATACAACTGTATTCTATACTTTCACTTCCTCAAATATAAATCTAGTTTAAAAAATTACAGTAGAAACATTTAATAATTAGTTAATGAAATATTAATAAAATTAAAAATTATATTTTTCGAATTTTTTAGATTATTCTTTTTCAAATTAAAACACCATACTCGATCTCAAACAACTGTATTCTATACTTTCACCTCATCAAATATAAATCTAGTTTAAAGAAATGCATTTGAAAAAATTAGTAATAAAAATAAAAAATAATATTTTTGTAATTTTTTTTAATTTATTTATTTTTTTCAAACATACTTCCATACTTTCACTTCCTCATATATAAATGTAGTCTCATCACTATGGTGCTACTCGTAACACTACTGTATATCACACAAGTTTGTGTCAAGCAGAAATAAATGTGTGTTATGAGTTTGTCACACCACAGAAACGTGTGTCATTGACCACTGAGCCACATTTGAAAGATGAAAAAAATCGCTAAGTATATAAAATTAGGTCTCAAAATAATGGAAAAAAACCACTTCTCTGCTCTGAAACGCTGGGGGCGTGTCAGTTAGAGGCGTTTGAACCACGCCCACGTGCAGGAAGGGCGTCGCCACCTCCGTGTACTGTGTATATGGGAGAGAGAGTTCTTCTCCCATTGGTTTCCAAAGGTGCTCGGATTGGGCGTCAGCAGAAAGGTCTTCTCCACCTGAGTCTGAATATGTCCATCTCTCCTGGGTAGAGTCAGAACTGCGCCTGCTAGAGGCGAAAAACCAAATCGCGGTGTATATTTCATGGAAAATGTGGCACCAGTGGACACGTTTTATTCCCGAGTCTGAATATGTGCTTTGTTTTCGGCTCGGGGACGAATGGCGCCTGCTGGAGGCTGCGGTAGTTTGGTGTGCTTCAGCAGCAGGCAAGGGTTTATGCTAATGAGGGCTCCATGACGTAAAGCGGCTGTGATTTCTGACCCGCCCGTTAAATCCTGAACACAGAAATTTTAAACAGTTTGTGAAGCCGAGCTCCACACTTACATTATAAATGGTTAAACGGCTTTTTACGTGTTTTAAGGAATATATTTATGACCTATTTAATGTGTTTTGAAGAAAATGGCTGAATTTGCTTTACACAGACTTTAAGGTCGCCAGAAATTTGTGGTCACGATCCAAAAAAGGTTGAGAACCATTGAGCAAAGTCGTTAATCCAAGATTTCGATGTGAAGCAGTAAATAAATATTAACAAAGTAGTAGATTATCTGCCTTAATTTAACAACTTCTCACCGTCTGCATAGGGAAAAGTGAATAAATATTTAATTTTGTATGATCTCACAAACCTCGCTGTGTATTTTGTTGTGACAGTGGTTAATGGAACAGACAGGAACAGGTTTATCAGTGCTCATATGTTCTATTGTCAGGTGGATTCTCAGCTGGCCTGTATGATGAGTGAGAGCAGCGTGGACTACATCGCTCGTTTTAACGACCTGGCCCAGGAGCTGGCAGTGACTGAACCCTCCATCCATCCTCCATGAGGAGTAGAAACACCCAGTTACACCAGCAGGGGAACGGTTCTACCTGCTGGACGTTCTGCTTCTATGGAGGACACGTAAAGCCATGCCCTTGTTTGTAAAAGTGCAATAATTATAGAAAACCTTGAGCTCCGTTTGAAGCACTGAACTGTTTCTAAAGTGAGACGCCCTTTAATAAAAAATTTAAAAAAACTAATGACAAAAGCATTTCAAAAAATAACTCATACAGGAAAATATGCCATATCAGGAGTTTCTATCCACTGATTCTTTTATTTTGTAAGGTCTTTTCCTGCTGGCCGTGTGCCTAGCATCTGATTGTTTTAATCTCTTCTTATTTGAGATCCCACGCAAAAGAAATCAGTTCCTCTTAAGTGAAAAACACGTTTCTGCTTTTTCTTTACATTGTGCAATTAGCGTAAATAATTGTGGATTTTTTTTTTTTTTTTCACGTCGCAAATGATTTTCTGAATTTATCTCATGAACCAATTCTTCTTTTAATGGTAAATCTAAACTCATGAACCAATCTCCTTAAACACCCACTATCAGAAAAACAATCATTTATCAGAGTTTTTTATTTGAAGTTGTTTTAAGAGTTTAATCATATACCACACAATGGGTTTTATTCTGAAAGCAGGGCATCAGGTGTTTGTAATGAAAACACTAAAGCAACAATTGCATAGTTTGTTTTTTTCCCCCGTATTCCAAGTGGATGCTTCTAAAACACTATAGATGCCTGTTTTACACATCTTTATTTTATTTATACTGGCTGTAAGGAACACACAATGTGAATGACTTTGACTGATTGCCGTCACAGCGTCACTGTTGTGCAGTATTTTATCCTCATTCCATTTTAAACATCTTTCCAGCACTTTGAGGTGGAACCCACAGCTCCTGGTTTTGAGGAGGGTTTGTTTCTCACACAGAATAAGCTGCAGGTTTGACTTTTGTTAAGAGGATTTATTTTGTACAGAAAGTACTTCCAGTGTTTACTGCGCTTTTTGTAACATAATGTAAATAGTTATTTGATTTATTTATTGCTTATATTTCTAAAAAAAACCAAAACAAAAACAACATATCAGTGTATAACTTAACTTTGAGATGACATCCACAGAAGTCAATTTGCGGTTTTCGAATTGTCAAAAGGTGTTTTTATTCTGTGTATGAAATGATAATTAAAATCGGTTTGTTTTTTGCATTTGTGTTGTTTTCCTTAGCATGTGTTTGACGTAGTGGAGACTCAATCAATGGACAATGACTGACTCAACTGAGGACCTGCAAATCCTTAAAAATAAATTGTAGAGGTTTTGTACAATTTAAATTAAAGTTCCTTTCAAACTTTTATTAAAACAAACTTACAGCAATAACCTGTACAAATGGAAAAAACCTCTTGTACAACCATGAAATCCCTGCTTTGCGCCAACCGACCACCATCTCTGTTTACGTCCTCAGTCGTCTTTTGGCTTTTTCTCTTTGCGAGCGCGTGAGGCCATGAGCCTGAAGAAGAGAGCGGGCCAGAAAGCGCGGAGGTAAACGGCCAGTGTGGGGAGGAGTCCGGCCAGAACCACGTCTTTGCTTTGGTGTCGCACCGCCGTTAGCACTGCCTGAGCTACGTCTGTGGGGTCCCGACCCGAGGCTGTGGTTTGATCCAAAACTGAAAACAGCAAGAGAAAGAAACGCGCTCAACGAGAAAGTTCAAAATCAGGGTTAGGGTCAATTACATTTTTAATTTCAATCATGCTTTAAATGATCCATTTTCAATTACGACTATTTTTTATTCCCTAAAAGTCAATTATGTTCTCTAGTAAGTTCAATTACAGTTAATCACAAATACTAATCAAGTCTGAATAACTCCATAAACTTGTGTTTAAAATACACTAAAAACTATTATCTATAATCTAATTTATTAACTACATATGTGTAAACCATAGAACTGTAACATGGTTTCCCAGTTTTGCGTTTAATTATAATTGGCAATTACGATTACAAAGTCAATTTTCTTAACTCAATTACAACCAGGGTTGGGATCAATTGTAATTGCCTAATTGATAATTAACTACAATTATGACATAATTATAATTGTAACTGGAAAAAACTTGCTGTTGTAATGCTAATTGAATTGTAATTGATTTCATTGTAATTGGCACGGAAATTACATGAAAACTGTAATTTACAATTGAATTGAACGCAACCCTAGGGAACCATGTTATAGTTCTATGGCTTTCGCATTTTAATATAATATTAAATGATTTTACCATGTAAATAAATTGAAAATGAAGGATATAATGATTGACGCCCACATATCAATACAAATATTTCCATTGATTAGGAAGCCTAACAAGGAAACAAATTAGATGATAGATCATATTTTTTAGTGTATTTTCCAACTGATTTAAGACATGGGTCAAAACTGACCCGTTAGCATTAGAGATGCTAACAGAAAGCTAACGAGGAAGGGGACATTTTATGGCCTTACTTATTAAAGACTCGGTAAGTGTGATTAATTGTAATTTAACTTTAGTAATTGAGAACATAATTGTAATGGACTTTCAGGGGAAAAATATTAATTGTAATTTTAATTGGAAAACATGACTAAATGTAATTGTAATTTAATAATATAATTGACCCCAACCCTGATTACAACTCAGTTACGATTACAATAGCAACCGATTTTTTTCAATTACAATTCTAACTGTTATAATTGCAATTAATTACAAATTAAGTTATTACAATTATAATTGACCCAAACCGTGATTTAAATCAATGACTATTTACAGTCAGCGATGCTGATTGGCTGTGTTTTCCCTCTGTCAGGTAGTGACACAGATGTTTCTCCTTCTGTCTGATGAGTGATCAGAACTGCAGACTTTGCTGCTCCTTAAAGCGTGAACCGACCCATTTCTAGAAAGTTCCGTCTCACCTCCATACTTGGATCCGTCTCCTGTGACGGCGTTGACTGACAGGTTGGTTCTGATGTATCCAGGACTGATCACCGTCACTGGGATGTGGTGCTCCTCCAGCTCTGCCCTCAGACAGTCAAAGTAAGCCTGGGTGGCGTGTTTAGAGGCCGCATCTGGACCACAGACACACTTTGGTCACCATCACTTCACAAACCTCACTAGTTCATCAGCTTTGATCAGACGAGTCACTCACAAGCTGATCGATAGGGGATAGATATCCTGCCCTGCACGCTGCTGATGACCACAATATGACCCCTGCCCTGTCGTAGCATGGAGGGCAAGAGGGCTGTGAACCACAGAAGATAACACTTTTTATTAGAGTCCATTATCATCAATTGTCCTGTTTTAAATACACCTGTTTCACCACATTCGCCTCATCATGGAGCAGAGTTCACTTTACTTTTAGGCAGTGGCTATCCGTACGGTTACTGTATCAATATACAGACATTCTATCCATACACAGCGCCCCCATTGGCCAGTTTAGGTCACGTGACTAAGACTAAACCTAAACCTAAACCTAAAAATGATTGCGATATTGGGTTATAACCTAACCCTAAGACACTACGTACGTGTACTTCGGTGACCGTACCAATAGTGTCGGAGGTTATCTGTACGGCAACCGTACAAATACACACTATTACTTTTAATAACGGTTTGTCAGGATGGTAACACACACAAGACTTTAAAATGTTACAAAAGACGTCTTAATAAGTATTTGTTTGAACGTAAGTAATGTTTTATTGTTGGATGATTATTCTGTTGAATTATTAGACTCTGAGGTACTCACAAACCCTTCACAATCACTGGTTTTAATAGTATTTCAATCTTATTATATGTCATTTTAACCATTTATCTTAGGTTATCGTTCACATTATATTATATATTGCATTTCTTTAAAGTTCTGTTGTTTGTGTCTGTTCTTTATTAAATACTATTTGGGTAAATGCTTTAAATAAACTCACTGTTGTTGGTGTTATTTAAATTATTCTCTCAGTACGTGTGTTTTTGGTGTCGTTTTGTATGTTTCTCTGTTATTTTTGTGTATTTTGTAGTGATCTTGTGTATTTTTCTCTCTTTTTTGTGTGTCTTTGTTGTCGTTTTGTGTGTCTTTGTTGTCATTTTGTGTGTCTTTGTTGTCGTTTTGTGTGTCTTTGTTGTCGTTTTGTGTGTCTGTTGTCATTTTGTGTGTCTTTGTTGTCATTTTGTGTGTCTTTGTTGTCGTTTTGTGTGTCTTTGTTGTCATTTTGTGTGTCTTTGTTGTCATTTTGTGTGTCTTTGTTGTCATTTTGTGTGTCTTTGTTGTCGTTTTGTGTGTCTTTGTTGTCGTTTTGTGTGTTGCTGCTAAAGGTAAGTCATTTTCTCTCTTAGTGCGTGTGTTTTTTGTGTCATTTTGAGTATTTTGTTGTCTGTTTTTTTTATTATTCAGTAGATTTTTCTCTTATTTTTTGTGTTTTTGGTGTCGTTTTGTGAGTCACTGGTATTATTTAGTATGATTATCATTTGTAACTAAAAATAAACAAATAAAACCCCATATTTTGAATGTTTTATTTGTTTATTTTCCTCTCTCTCTCTCTCTCTCTAGTACCCCCTGTAGTGCCATCGCATACCCCTAAGGGTTCACATACCCCCATTTGAGAAACACTGATTTAAATTAAAGAAAGTATTTAGGCCATGGTCTTTAACACCTTTTTCCTTGCTTGGAGAACTTTTAATAGCTACTGATATTTCATACAGTGTTGATATTATTACAGCCAATCAAAGCAGCCCACATACTGTATATCTATGTAATGCTCTGAAACTACAGTAGAACATACCTGTCAAGTTTTGGATTTGAAAATAAGGGGAATTTTCTGGCGCCCACTGCCAGCGTCCCACCCGCCCAACCAAGCTCCAGTATCACTTATATTTTAATATAGGTGTACAATAAATCTAAAATACCCACTTATCAACCACTTACTAAATACAATTATGTGATTAGAATCTGGTAGGTCGACCTTTATTAACATTGAAATGCTGTGAACATTCCTACTAGGGCTGGTGATATGGACCAAAACTCATATCTATATTTTCTCAAAATGATGATATACAATATAAATCTAGATAATTTTATTAAATGAAGTCTGACCAGAAAAACAATTCTGGGTTAAATTTGCTGATGCAAAATGCTACACATGGACATTTATTAACAAACAGCTGATCAATATGTGCACTCATTAATCTATCTATGAGCTTTACATGTTGTTCTGAGAAGTAAAAGTAGCGACTCCTAAAACTAGTATTTTGATACATTATAAGCTATAATATATATATATATATATATATACATATATATTGAAAATAAGGAATATATATGTAAATTGATATATGAAATAATATAGTTATTCTATATCGCCAAAATAGAAAACTTGATACATCTTGAATCTCGATATTATCGCCCAGCCCTAATTCCTAAATTATAAAACAGCCTAAATATAAACATAAATGTGTATATGAAGCACAAGTGCTTATTTAATATACTTACAGTTCAATACGTTGCATATTTACTGTTAATTTCACATTGTTTGTCTTTAAGTTAAAGATTAACATTTTATTTTCATTATATATTTATTATAATTTTTCATGATCACTCATGTGGTTCTCTGGTTTTCACTAATGACTTATTAAACACATTTATTACAGACTTTACATCCTTTAACACTTTTTTAAAGCAGTGTATATTTGTGGAGCTTGTGATTGGCTGATTTTTCATGGTGACTTACATCGTTCCTTCCACTGTGGTAGACGTTAAAATATCAGTTATTAATCTAACAGAACGTGTAACTGTGTCACATCCTGCTGCTCTTTATGAAGATAAACTCTCTGTCACATTTTACAACGTATTTACACCAGTTCTTAGTTTTTCTCACCAGAACGTCTTCATTCATCATCTCTGTTCTGAGTTGTTTCTGGGTTTGTTGCCGCTGTCAGCACTAATCTCGTGAGAACTGTCACTCAGGCCATTTCAGGTGGTAGTTCTCACGAGGCTAGGGACAGCGTTCAGTTTAGAAAGGAATCTTTTAATTATTATTACATTAAAATACGGGATATTTACGGGAAAATACGAATATGGGAAGATGGCGGGAAAGAGGGGTAAAATACGGGATACTTGACAGTTATGCAGTAGAAACAGTGAATGTAAATGATGGATAAATAAAACCAAACTATAAATAACATCAATCTGAGCTTTCCACCAACCTTGAGTCAGAGCGATTGGTCCAAAGTAATTAGTCTCCATGACGTCACGGTGAACTGAAATGTGAGTGTCCAGTATGTTGCCGCGGTAACTGATGCCAGCATTATTAATGAGGACATCCACATGTCCATGGCATTGAAGGATCTCATCTGCAGCTCTGTCCACAGTGTGTGTGTCAGCCAGGTCAAAGACCACAGTGTAGGGTGTGTGTGTCTGCAGAAGGACGAGCAACACCAGAGAGAGAGAGAGGGAGAGAGAGAGAGAGAGATGAGAGAGAGAGAGAGGAGAGAGAGAGAGAGAGAGAGAGAGAGAGAGAGAGGAGAGAGAGAGAGAGAGAGAGAGGAGAGAGAGAGAGAGAGGAGAGAGAGAGAGAGAGAGAGAGAGATTACTAACGTGCTTAATGAGAATGGGTTAAATTAGGATTAAACAAACACTGGGATTTTCATTTAAATACAAAGATGTTTCTTTTCAAATATGAGCACCAGGGTTGGGGTCAATTACATTGTTCAATTACAATTGTGTCTTCAATTACCCATGTTCAATCACAAATCAATTACGATTATGTTGACCTGCATTTTTTCCAGTTATAATTAAAATCACAATTACAATTGTTCCCTGAAAGTCAATTAAAATTACATTCTCAATTGCTGAAGTTCAGTCACAATTACAGAGCCTTTAAAAAAATTACCCTATAAAACATACAGTATCTCTTTCTTGTGTTAGCATTCTGTTAGCATCTGTAATGCTAACGGGTCAGTTTTGACCCATGTCTTAAATCAGCAGTAAAATACTCTAGAAAATATGATCTATCATCTAATTTGTTTCTCATTTAATAATTATTAACTACAGTATGTGTCAGCTATAGAACTATAATATGGTTCTACAGGTTTGCATTTAATGAAATTGTAAAATTCCAATTTTTATATAATTTAATGCCAATTACAATTACAAAGTAAATTATCAGATCTCAATTATGATTACAACAGCAACAGGTTTTTTCAATTACAATTACAACTATAACAGGGTTCCTACAGCTTCAGTCAAACTAAATTCAAGACTTTTTCAGACTTTTTATTGTCATTTGAAATTCAATTTAAGACCAACTTCACAGTGAACACAATTAGATCAAACAACGCCACATTAATTACACATGGTTCGGGTACATTTTTTTCCAGTGCAGATGTACAACTGGCGGCCCCCAAAGTAAACACACAAAAATACACAAAATGACAGTAAAATACACAAAAAAAACCCAGACTAAAATAATCAGAATCACACAAAACACACAAGACGACTACATAAACAGCCAGAAATCTATGAAACCACAAAAATACAAAAAATAAAAACCATTAAGAAAAATCTTTGTTGGACATAAGGCTGAACGATTAATTGCATTTGCGATATTATCGCGATATCATAACGCGGAATTTTCTAATCACAAAGGTTGCAATTTTTTTATTTATTTTTTGTCTTGTCCTGTTAAGTTCAGAGAGTGTTTAAGAAGTGCAGCCCACATGTTTACATGTTTCATGAAACGTGAAGTTAGTTAGATATGTTGAAGAGGTAAAGCCACAGATTTGTTTGCTTTATTGTTGTAATCTGTGCTTTAAAATGTATATTTTATATTTCTTTAAAGTTTAAATAAATCTGAAACTGTTTATTATGAAACAGATTGATTTAATGCTTGTGTTCATTGAAAAATACATGACAAGAGGCCCTTGAAAAAAATAATCGCAATATTGAGGAAAATAAAAATCACAATTAGATCAAAATCCAAAATCGCTCAGCCCTAGATGGACAGGCAATTTTTCCTGAATGTACATTTCTCCATGTTGTTAGGTGGGTACAAGCATGACGTGGCTCTACACAGAGTCCCACTGCACTGTCACTGTTTAGTAGTTGTTCTGCAATGTTACGGTAAATTATACAGATTTAAAAAAAAAAAAAACAAATGTTACCATTTACTTTGAAATGTGAGACTAATTACAATCATAAAATCATACTTATGTGTTAAAATTTAAGGCTTTTAAAACATTGATTTAAGACATTTTAATGACAATTAAGGCCTTATTTGTGGATTCATGAATTTAATGCCTTTTAAGCCTTTTTAAGTAGAACCATGTGTAACTACAGCATAATTGTAATTACTTACCAATTACACAATTACAGTTATACTTGACCCCAACCCTGGTGAGCACAGAGCTAAAAAAAAAAAGCACACATTTGGTTATGATTTAAAGGTTTCCATGGTTACCTGCTGCTTGGCATCACCTGAAGCTGCCGTCAGCTCCTCCACCACCTGCTGCAGACGACCTTCATTCCGTCCACACAGAACCAGCTTTGCTCCAGCGGCGTGGAAGACACGCGCACACTCTATAACAAAATAACAACTAAATATAATAATATTACCTGCAACCCAAGTAGGTGAAATATGAGCTGTTTTATTATGTGCTGAATCATCAGCTGCTCTGGATTCAGGAATTCCTGAAGGTCAAGTTGCAAAGATGTTGCAGTAGGGAAACACTCACCAATGATTAACCAACATTTAAATTAGCTGTATTTACAGTGTGTAATTACATTTTTAACAAAAAAAACTAAATATAAAATAGCAGGATTCAGGAAGTTATTTATTTTTTTTCTAACCTTTTAAAACCGAGCCATGCAAAACAAATCTGTGTCACGTTAAAAGTGCAAAAAAAATTAAGAAGTTGCAAATAAAACTCAAATTATATTAAAGTTAAACAGTCAGCGGCTTAATAATTAAGTATTTGTGTACAATAGAGACCTTTTATTTTGCAATTATTTTTCCAAAATAAATTACATTAGGTTTAACTCAATTTAAAATAATGTTAAAAATAATGAATAGGTAAACAAATACACAAATAAAACCAAACTGAATAACCAAACTAATAAATAAAATATCAGATTATCATATAACATTAATAGTTATTTTTCTTTATTATCCATGAAGAAGTTTTCTGACCTTTTAAAACCGACCTATGCACAACAAATGTGTTAATATGTTAAAAGCACAAACTGTGATGAAAATTAAGAAGTTGCGAATAAAACTATAATACTATACAATTATTGCGATTATATGATGATTATAAATGAGAAATAAACAAATTGAACAAAAATAAATCAGATTAGGTTCAACTAAATTTAAAATAACAAAAACACACAAAACCAAACTGAATAATCAAATAAATAATTAAAAAATCAGCAGAGCGGTTATCATTTTTTTTCTCATACCTTCTAATTGCCTCGAGCATCCATTTTCACTCAAAAACTAAGAAAAGTATTTAAAGTGTACCTTAAACAAAAAATACCCTTTCTTGGTCAAAATAAATATACAGGTTTTTTCCCCCCACTAAGACAAATGCCTGAAAACCACTGAAAAAAGGGTCCATGAACTACATTTGGGTCCCGACCCAATTGTAACAATACGGCCACACCTACCAATGTTTAACCAACATTTAAATTAGTTGTACACATTTTTTATGGGATGATTTAAAAAAATAAAAATAAATTAAATAATACAGCTAATTAAATTTTAATTAAATTAATAACTAAATAAGAAATAAACAAATTGAACAAAATAAATTACATTAGGTTGAACTAAATTTAAAATATTTTTTAAAATCATGAATAGACTAAACTGAATAAGAAAATAAACAAATAAAAAATCAGCACAACAGTTATTTTTGCATCTTGAGCATCCATTTATTACTTAGAAACTAAAAAAATATTTAAAATATAGCTTAAAATCACAACAACAAAAAAATTTTCCTGCTCAAAATAAAAGTATATAGGCCTGGAAAAAAAAGGGTCCATGAACCACATTTGGGTCTCGACCCATTACTTGAGAACCTCTGATCTACACGTTCCTAATGGGAATGATATGAGCTGATCTTAACCTTTGCCAAGTCCAGAGCTGGCTCCTGTGATGACCACCACAGCATCTTGTACATTAGCTCCTTTCCTGAGGCGGAAAAGGATCCTGTAGAACATCAAAGCCAAAGCACTGGTTAGGATCAAAGGAAGCACTGCTCCTCCTCCTCCTCCCCCACCCAGGATGCGCTCCATCTTCCCTGCACGTCACCTGCTGGACACAGCCAAAATAAAACAGAACCAACTTTGAATCAGCATTACACTGACAATATATCCTTTCAGTCTAAAAGATGGCCTTTGCACATGTGTTTTTTATCAGGTGACTTTAACCCCCCCATTTATGTCTATACATTACCTATACAAGCATGCATCTTTTCATCAATTGATGTATTGAACTGATAATCAACTGCAAAAATGGGCACCAGAAAGTGTTTACCCTGATAAGAAAAAGGTGTGTATATACTTATTAGATAGTATGGATGAAAGCATTAAAAATACAGGGGATAAGAGATACTTTTCAGATTTGAGCTCGCTGTTGTCCTGTTGTTGCTTGTATAATATACATTACATTTATCTGTTTATCACACCCATAATACAGAAGTAGCAGCCCCAGGAATAACGTGGATTTTCTCAAGTGTTCTAATTCATGAGCATTCATGTTCAGAAAAAAGTTTTGTTTTTTTCTAAAAACACAAAATTAAATACTTAATAGAATGCAACTAAAAGTGCAATTAGGACCTCCCAAATCTATCCTAATAAATCTATTCCAAAACTTATTTTTACTAAATTATCAAGTCGCACATAAACTCGATTTACAAAAAAGGAGCAGAATATGATCATAAGTATAGAGTAAAACAACAAAAGACAGCTCAATTATTATCTAAACATTTGAATATATATTTTAACTTTTTTAATTTTCAGTGTAAATATATCAGGTCAACATAGTAACAATCACCAGTTTTAAAGTAAAGACGTGATTCAGATTAGTTTGTCAGGAACTAACTCATTGAAACCCTAACACAGTAAAAGCTAATCATGCTAATGCTAACACAGGTATATATTAACGCAACGGTTGTGCAAAGTGACTAAATGTATGTCATTAGTGCTCATTGTTCTCACCTGTGTTGTTGTGTAGCTGTACACAGTTATTAATGTGTGTTATTGACGTGATTATCAGCTACAGTGAAGACACACGGAGCACCAGCTGTGCTGCTGCTGCAGCACCTTCCGGTTACGTTGTGCGCAAAGGATTCTGGGACTGGTAGTTTTCAGATAGTGTTACCATAGACATAATATACAGCCGAGCTAAAGCGGTGCTAGAAAACCAGGTGAAACGCACTACTTACAACAGTTGAAATACATTTTAGAATATGTTTATAATCTCTCAGACTCATGTAATTAAAATTATACGTTTTCAGAGGTTAATTTAAAATGTTAGATATATATATATATATATCGATTCTGCGATATTTCACTGCGTGATTATTGTATCGATCCCAAAAAATGTCCAAATTAATTTTTAAATCATGTTTTTTTAAACAAAACAAACAAAAAAAAGTAATCTCCCAGTCACTATGTGTCAGTGAACCACATCAGACCTTGTTAAACGACCTCACTCTGCAATGCATTTTAGCTGGAAGTTGATTGCACTTCATTTTGATAAAAAATACTGGGAAATAAAAAAAAAAATAATTTAACAGAGTCAGAATCTGTTGTAGAAGGAAAAGTTTAAACTTTTTTGAAAAATGTATTTGTCAAGTTTGATAAACCTAATTGTTTTTAGTGTTGGTATACTTGAATTACAGTTATTTACCATTAACTTGTTCTTGCAAGTTTAAAAAAATGAAATAAATTGTATTCCATACCATTTAGTACTTACATTTATTGATATAGGGATCTATATCATGTTTAGTATCGAGATATATTGTAGCGTGACATGCGGTTCATAAATCGTATCGTCACACCCCGACTATATAAACAATGGCCCATAAGACAATAATCACAATTAAATCAAAAAACAATCCTAAAGTTTTTGCCTATGGTGATCAGATTTATTGCTTCCTGTAAAGTGTCTGAGTATGTTTTTTTGAAAAGCGCTATATAAAGCCGACATATTGTTATTAAAGCAGGAAGCAGATAATTTCATCCTCAGTGCAATCTTTGCATGAATGTATTTCGTTGTTGGAGCAGGTCAGAAGCGTTATAGTAAGCTGCATACAATATATATGGCATTGGACGCTACTGTACATGGTAGTTTGGTGCAATGGAACATAACTTTGAAAATCCCTTAAATATTGTACTGTAGAGCTCATTCGCTATTATTTAAGGAGAGAATTACTTTAATGTTGACACATTACTGATCTACAGTTGATCTCAAACAGTGAAACACACGTAGATTGTTACTGGCCTCAGTTTAAGGTCAGCTCATAATAACCCTGCCGGGGCCACAAATTAGCAAATGAAGTTTTTTTTAGCCCCTCGTCTGAGTATGTATGCACTGTGGAATTGCATTCACCATCTAGAAAAATACTCTTTAAAATTAGGTTATGGTTAAATTAAGCCTGCGTACAGAGCTGTTTGCCAGCCATGCAGACAGATCCATCAGTTTAACTAAATATATAGTTGATTTAAAAACAAATCCAATTAGCAGAATTAAATTATCCTTTTTAAACTTTAGAATCAGCTCTTCATCATTTTTAACCTGAACCTTTATTATTTATACAGTATACATCACAAAATCAATCACCTACAATTGAAAGAAGATTGATAAAAAAAAAAAAACTTTCCTACTTTTAAAACTTAAAATGTATTTTTTACAAAGGAAATTTATTGGACATGAAGAAAAAATTCTCAGTCATCAGTCAAAGCACCCATCATCCTTGTTGGCAGTTTTTTTCTTTCCTAGCTCAAAGATAATTAAAAAATAAAATTAAAAAGAACAACCCAAGGTCATTTTTCTCATGTCCTGTCAGTTTAAAAAAAGCATGAATGCTCAAACGTAATGAAATGTAAAGTAATAAAATTGAAACCCTGAGCTTGTGACATCATTCAGTATGTCTGATCAGTTTTGTAAACCCAAACTAGACTCAAAGAAGTTGGATCAATTTGCCTTTTTTACTTTACATCATGTAGAATTCATTTATTGACAGAAAGTAAAATAAAATACAGAAAAGTCTGTTTGAAACACCCTAATGTTTAATGAATGATGAAGTACTGATCGAGACGGGAGGAGTACAGTAAAACTACGAGGGAACGAGGAGGACACAGAGCTCGGCTCACGACACGTCGTCCGTTCTTTTCCACTCCCGAGGTGATCCAGTCCAGAATAAGTGCTCCCAAACCCTTGTGCACTGGTTTGACTTTAGCAAAGACGAGCGCAAAGGGAGGAAGGTGTGAGAGCACTATGGACATCAGTGCTGCTGCTGTCACATATAGAGGAAATGTAAGGCCAAAAACAACTCCTTCTGGTTTTAACTATATCCCTCACAGAGTTCCATCTGATAGCATCCAGCACATGTCGCGCTGAACGCTGGGCCTGATCACGTCTTCAACTTATCTTACATCTGGGGTTTGTATGCTGGGTTTTTTGTTTCTTTTTTCCTTTTTTTTCTTGGTTTTCAAACATAAGTGCTTTCATACGGCATAGAGTTCATAGATCTTCTTGGCGCAGTACGCCAGCGCAGCCAGTGCTATCGTGTTATGGAGTCTCTTTCTGTGGACGTCGTCCCTGCGTACGAGTACCACGGGCGTCGAGGAGGTCAGTGTATGCAGAGGCAGCCGCGAGAGTTTTTGGCTGTCGTATTCCACCTGGTACTTGCAGCAGGGGTCAAACTGCCATGAAATGCCATAGAGAGCAGCGCACGCCACACTGAGGGCGCCAGCAGGCAGAGCCACGTAGCGAGAGTATTCAACGGGCAGAGAGAGTGGCGTGAGGAGGCAGGCGGTGCCCGTCAACACAGCTGTCTTGTGCAGGCAATTTCCCACCGTAATCCAGCGCGCCGTCTCGTCTCCGATCCGTGTGGGCTCGATAACAATGTATTTGTACTGGGCTTCCAGCGCTTGCTCCAGCTCATACTCAAACTGGTCCTGCGCATTTTCTCCGTTGTAGATCTCGTGCACAATGTAGCAGTCGGACGCCGCCATCACTCCCCTGTAGAGAAATAAAAAGCCAAGACAACAGTGAGACGTAGGCTAGGTGGTAAATGTCATACTAACATACGACTCATACTAATGCTGAATAGGAGTGTGACAATATATCACAATATTGTTTTTTGCACGATCGATTATCAATATGCTTGCGCTAAGTATCTATTTTTTAAAATGTATTTAATTTTTATTATTTTCAAAACCTTTTCTGCTTTTTCACTAAAATGTACAGGTAGGTCTTCGCAGAAATTTTGTCACTATTTGTTGAAGGAACAAATATAGTTTACTGGAATATTGCACTACAATGGTGTCACTGGTACACTGAAAAAAGAGAAACATTGCTGTTGTTCATTCCATATGTTTTTTGCAATTGGCTTCAGTGAATAAATTAAATTGTCCTGTACAATTTAAACAATACAGATGGAGTCATGTGAGATAATTAAAAAAATTTGATTGGTGTAATTGTGTAATATAAATCAACAGTTATTTACAATAGTGAAATTGACCTAATGAACATTTGTTTATTGAGGGCTCCTTGCGCATGCGTCGTGTCATGTTAGAACCTCCAATAGGGGGCAGCACTGAAAACAACCGCACTTGACTCTGCTCAATTAAAGCAGCAGAAATATCACGACATGTGCTCTGGAAGTTTCTTGCATTGCAACCGCAACCAACTGACCTAGACCGAGACGGTGACTCTGGACTGTGCCACTCCAGCGGTAAAAGGTAAGTAAAGCTCCATTATCATGCGATTAGTTTGACCAATATGTTTTACCTATAATAAAAAACCCCCGACGTCTGTGTTTTATGTGGCGCATTTGCACGGCTTAACTGAGGTCTTAGAATTAACTGCGCGGTCGCTGTCCCTGAGGGCGCTGCTCTTGGTGCTGCTTCCGTTCTGGCCTGGGGTCTGGTCCCTGCTAGCTCTAGGCCCGCCGGCGAGTGCCCGCTGGCTGCCCGTTTGACGCGGCTCTGGCCGTCAGCTGGGCGTGGGCCTTGGCTCCGCTGCTGGGGTCTCGGGCAGGGGGCTCTCTGGGCCCTCCCCTCGGGGGTTGGGTGCTTGGGTGTGGGTGGGGGGGGGGCGGCGGGATGCTGGCGCGGGGCCTTGGGGTTGGGGGTTGGGGTCGGTGGCGGGATACGCTGGGTGCTCGGCTGCTTGGGGCTTCCTCAGATGTGTGTGTGGGGGGCGGTGGCTGCCTCTCAGCCTGCGATCTTGGGGGCCTCTGGGGGGTTGCTGGGCCGTGGGGGGGTGGCCTGGGGCTCCCTGGCCCCCACTCTTTGTATGGGATTCAATCCCAAAGTGAGTTGATAATTTGGCACGTTCAAAATCACCCCAGAATTAGCTCAGGGTAAGCCCAGCTTTAAAAACGATTAAATCTTCAATATGTTAAACTACATAACATTCGCTCTGGATTTCCAGTCACTTTATTGCCCTTAACTGTGACTTATTCAACAATAGTTAATATCTTTCCTTTTCTGTCTGCACAGGGAGTATCCCACACCACAGCAATAGGGTGGTGACTCAAAGGACAACTCTCCGTTGTGCTGCTACTGGCTGGTAAACTCCTTCTGGGTAAGTACACCTAATGTATAAGTCTGTATCAAAAGATTTGTGAGTGTTTAAGTTTATTTAATTTGAAACGTAAGATTTATAAAGGACCTAATTTTAAAGTGACAATGTGTTGCTTAACACCTTACAATAAACAAATTAAAATGAGATGATACAAAGTACACAAAATGTTGATTTAGTGACCATAGGGGCTATACCCCCCACAGCAGCTACAATTCGCTTTGAACTCTCAGGGGAATCGTACTAGCGATTCACTGATTAAAAGAATGAGTTTTGTGGCAGATGATGCCTTTAGAGGCTGCACTAAAGCTGTCCCTAACGCACCCGTTATATTGATATACGTTGATCGCGAATGGATCTAAATATCTCCCGAAGGAATTCAAGTTATGCCAAAATTGTCTGAGTGAATACATGAACGTATTTCACGCTGCATGTTGCAAAAACTTTCCCTTTAAGCATGGAGAATTTTTTTCAGCTTATCACATAGTTATGTAAGAGTTTGAAAGCAGCTAGAATTGGTTATACGGATTGACCAATACATCAGCTGGCCGATATCTGCGCTTTCTACTGCATTGGCCGATACTCCGGTGCATGGTTTTCCCGGCATGATTTACAGACAGGTAGGCTATCCACAGGCAGCTCTGTATTGTTGGAGAAGCTGCAGTGCACGTGCAGACCACGCATTGCCCCTCCCCCACCAGCAGAGTGCTGCTGCATGAACCTCAAAACAACAGCAAGTTTTAAACTTTCAAAGCATCTTTAATCCTTTTAAGACCGGACACTAGTGGCGACACATTTTTTGAAAATACCATAACTTTTTGGCCATTTATGCTATGGATGTAATTCCAATGGATTCTGAAAGATGAGAAGCGCAGCTTTGCACTGATACAGGACATTACGGTAAAGGCAGCAAACACACCTGAATATATATCAGCGCAAATCTGCACTTTGGAATCCATTGGAATCACATTGTTAAAAGCATAAACGGTCAAAAAGTTACGGTACTTAAAAAATGTGTCGTTTTGTGTCGCATCTGGTCCTAACATCCCTGCTGTGGCCATGAGAGAACAGCGGCTGTTCACTCATCGGTGGTGGTAGGGCTGGTGATACTGCAAATTTGGGTATCAACCCAATACCAAGTAAATCTAGGGCAAGTATCGCTGATACTGACACTGATACTTTTTGCTCAAAATTTCACCATCATTTAATGATTTTGCCTTTAATTATTGATCATGATCTTAATAAAACAGAAAAAAGATTTTTGTTATAATTTGGTTCATCTGTGAACAGGAAGTTTATTCACCCATTGAAGTTAAATTTGAACTTGTCTATAATTACTTCAGAGATACTGTATATGGTTTGTCAAAAGTTGATACGTCACAAGCACACTATTTTTTTAATATGAAAATATGATTAATTGCTTGTAATGTTTGTTGAATAATGTAGATAAAAAATAAAGTTGTTTATCATTGTCATTTTTATTATGTAAATTGGGGGTGCAAAACCAGTATCGGCTCAAGAAAATCGGCTGATAACACCTAATGCTAATTGCTAATGGTCTAATCTGATTCAATGATTCATGCTAAACTAAAGCCACAAATGGGGTCTCCAGACTCAGAGAACGGCTTGATGAACAGGGGAAAGATAAAACTCAATTGTTTAACTCGAGGGGAGGTGGGAAATGAGCATATTTGCCCAAATGGTGGTGTGTCCCTTTAAACATTGTTCAAACTCCAAATCCATAAATATTTATTTATTTTTGCATTTGTAACCCTACAAAATGTTATCCTGACCACTGTTTGAATAAAAAGTCAAATGATGCCAATGTGTTTTGAAATTATTTAGAAAATTAGGACAAAATAAAATAATTGTATAATAGTATAAAAAGACTTAATTAAACCATAAAAGTATATTAATCCAATGTAGAATTTTAAATTGGCCCAGAAATCATAATTAATGATTTTAAATTGACTCAATGAACTTTTGAACATTAACCCAACAACAAATGTTTCAATTGTATTAATGAATGTTTTATTAATTGGTTCAAACAAGAAAAAGTTAATTATCTCAAATAACATTTTTTTTGTTGAGTCAATTACAATATTTACTATACAAATTGTAGGTTAAGCCAATGTTAAATTTTTTCAGTGTAAGAAAGACCCTATTTTTTGTTTACAGAAATGTTGCACTAAAATAGTGTCACTGTTCATAGGACACTTATTGTCTTTCAGAGATGTAAAATAAAAAATTAATTTTTTCACTTAATCTTTTTTTTTTTTTCTTATGTCATAGATTATCGCAGATTGATTTCTGACCAATATATCCATAATCGCAGTATCATCATATCGTGAGATTATCGTTATCGTGAGCTTTGTATCACGTATCGTGAGGTACCCAGAGGTTCCCACCCCTAGATGTCAAAATGAGTATGTAGTGCGTTCACATTAGATAGTATGAGAAGACTGAGTACGCAAGAAATGCCAGGATATATACTATATTGGAAGTATGCACGATGGGTACACACTAATCATACTCAACTGCCCCATGATGCATTGCGAGTGGAACGTAAAATCATCCTGGGCTCGGCTTCAAGGTAGAAGTCAAACATTCCCTTTTCAAAACAAAATCATCTCTTCTCGTCTTCAATTACTTTTTTTTTAACTTTTGTAAAAAGGGCTCTTGTTTTGAAGTTAACCAAAAGTTTTGTCAGTAGCACAATGGAGGGTCTCTGAAATCTCAGCATGAAATGTGTTTTTGTGAGTTTTATGGATCAAATGACCACATGGTGATATTCTACTTGGTCACTTAAAATGTTTTCAGAACTTTCAAAGGTGGAGAATCAACAGAAATATTTAGTCTGTGTGCTTCACGTTTTTTGTTGTTGTAGGTTTGAAATGCATCTTGGGAAACTTGGAAGTATACTTCAGTGGGAACGATCATCATGATCCTAATCATATTAATAGTATATACTCATTTAGTGTGAGTGTATACTACGTTAATGTGAGATTTCAAACAGAGGCAAAAAGTAATAAAGTTATCGACCAATGGTCAGCTTACACTTTATGTTTAAGTTATTCTCTAATTCCAAAGTGAGGAAAGTTAGGCTTTGTTTTGGTTGTTTTCACCTGGAAATATCAAACCAAAATATGTGGAAATGAACAGGTCACTTCATTAATTTAAAGGAACAGAAAAACAACTAGCACCACTGCTAACGGTGACATGTATAGGGTTAGCGTACTTACAGACACATTTTCAATGCACATTGTGGATGATAAAGTATTGCTGTATTGCATCTTACAGTAAAGCACAACCACCACTAAAATGTATCATTTATATTAGACCTGGGCAATATATCAAGATTTCCATTTTATATAGAACCTGTAATTAGATTTTTTATAACTTAGCTTGTTTTTAATTAAAATACTCTTTTTAGGAGTTGCTGCTTTCTCTACTTTTAAGAAGCGCATTAAAAGCTCAGTTAGATAGATTACTGAGTGCATCCTAACCCAGACCTTCCCTTAAACAAGACTCACTACAGAACTCACTCACACACGCTGTCCTTTAGAGGAGAAAAAGCCTAAAGTGGCACATATTGTGTAGCTGTTTGTTCATAAATGTGCCTGTGGGGCATTTTACACCAGCAAATTTAACCCAGAATTGTATTTTTGGTCAGACCTCATCAAGTTGAAAATAGAGATTTATATTGTATATCAACATTTTAGGAAAAAAATAGCAAGATATGAGTTTTGGTCCATATCGCCCAGCTCTAGTTTACATTCCTGTTCATATTCACTGAACAATTAAATTAACTAATTTGACAGTTCTCTTTACATCAGATGATCATTGTTCTCAAACTATTTAAAATGTAGGTATTTGTTCAGCTTGTTTGTCATATCTGATGTAAATGCTAAAAAAAAGCAACCCTAAAAGAGTTGAGAACAGTTGTAAAACGTGCAACCATCTAGAAACAGAAATGTCATCGGTAAACCTGTTAATGCCTGATGAAAATGCCCCCTACAACTAAAGAACAGACATTACCTTAATTTATTTGCCTGATGAAATTGTGGATTACATTAATAACTAGGGGTGTCCCGATCCGATATTGGTATCTGTCCGATATCAGCCTGAAAATAAACATTGGATATCTGATTCAAATTTCCGAAAAAAAAAAATGTTAAATTCATTTTATTCAATTGTAGAATACTGTAGATACTAAGTTGAAGGTTAAAACTCATGTAACCAATTAGTTACTAATAAATGGGTCAATTTTTCTCATACCTACTGTTGCTGACTATTGTTCTCTGAGTGACATCACTTGATCAAACATTTTCTAAAATTCCACACTACAAAATAAGTCATTATTTTTTTATTAAAAAAACCAAAAAAAAAATATGTATGATTCATGCTGACATCGGATCAATATTGGTATCGGCCAATACGCAAGGCTGCAATATTGGTGTCATATTGGAAATGGAAAAGGTTTATCGGGACATCCCTATTAATAATACCAATAAAGTGGAAAATCCAGCTGTTGAATGGTTGGTAGGGGTGTGACGATTAAACTCAACAAGAATTCTCGTTGCTTTAAAAATCTGTCTCAAGATTCTTTTTTTTTTTGTGAGCAATCCAAAGTTCTATTTGTGACCTGTGGGGGCAGTAATGCGCCTTTGCTGCATCTAGCCTGCCAGACCCTAAAGCAGGAGAGGGAAAAGGAGGAGTACATTTTAGTTGTAGTTTCAATTTGTGGAAGAAGTAGTTTATGAACAGTTAAAAGAACATGGCTGCGTAGTTGCAGGATGTTGTTAATGACATATTTGGTCAGGCTCTGTTTGCACTCTATATTGACAGAGTAGAACTTTGATTTGGTTTTTGCATATAATATTGTTTGCACTTGAAAAAAAAAAGAAAGAAATATATAATTTTATTTTAACTTTTACAAATTTTAGATTTAGTTTCAATTTGTGGAAGAAGTTTATTAAAAGCAGAATGAGAGACCGTACACACGAATCCACACCAAAGGACCTCATCAGAATCAGCATCGAGAGGCCACAATTGATGGACTATGATACCAGGCCAGATGTTCAGCTGTGGTTCTCCCAGGGCAGGGGTCTGCAACCTGTGGTTCTGGAGCCTCGTTGACTCTTATGCAATGGCTCCCCATTGACAGAAATAGTTTTTTTTTTTTTTGGTTTTTTTTACAGAGACTATTAATGACAAATAAAATCAAATTATTACAATTTGTTAACCTAAAATAAATCACGCTGTGCAATGACTCAGCACCTTCCTATTTCACCTCCTGCAACATCTACAGATCATCAACTTTCCTGCACCTGTGGCTAACCTTAAGTTTTAAATCCCTGGTAAGATAACTAAACCAACAAAAACACTATTTTGGAAAATTATAGAGATTTTAATTGTGTGGGAACAGCCAATGCGCTGGTTAAATATGCATGTTTTATGTGTGGCAAGAAATGAGCAATTAGCATGTGTTGACCACATGATCATGTGTTATCAAACTCAAGTTACTTTTTGTAGCCTTTCAAATACATTAACTAAAAAAAATCTTTATATAACATTGTGTTTATGTAAACTGAGATGCGTAATAATTTGAAGATGCAAGATACTGTTTTATTTCTTGATGTCAATTTATTTTATTTTAAACTGTTTTTAAGTTTCCATTTACATGATCAATATAAATCACATCAAATTAAATCAAACATTATCCTATATATTTTAAGTGTATATAATTTAATACACTGTATTGTCTTCATTGAGAAGATATTTTTTTGGTTCCAGGAGGACTTTAATCCAGGTGAGATGAGGTTAAATGGTTCCTTGTATAGTAAAGGTTGCAGACCCCTGACCAGGGGAAGAGGGTTAGGAGACCCCACTATAAGAGCTGGACCCTCTGAATTTGATTCCATGGGGTGAAGCAATGCAGATGCTAAGTTGGTTACGCTACAGTTAAGTTAATTCAAGTACAGCCTTTCTGCAAAATAAAAAAAACAGAATACATGTAACCTGTGGTTATGCTTTGCTGTTATTTTAAACATTTTTGCTCCATCTTCTTTTAAAATCTGATTAAAAAACTGACCTGTTGTTTCCGCCACTGCTTGTTGCAGAAAAACTTAATATTGACACTAAAACATTTTGGAAATATATCTCAACTCACTGTCAATCTTTACTTCATATAAAACTACAGTACACCAGTTAAGTCAACTATTCATTAGCATGCGTGGCTATGCAGGTGTAGCTTCAATCCACCAGTGAGACTATGGAAAAATGGTTTCTGTGAGGTGCTTATTCATTTTGCAGTAACAATAAAAACATATTGCTATTACTAACAGCAAAGGCCAGTGTTTCCCCTTTGTTTTCTTTAAAGGTTAAAACTGACAAAAATGGCCAAATTTGCTTAGTTTTTTAGTTAACGGCAGCTGCTAAAAACTAAAAATTGTTTACAACAAGTTTTTCTTGTGGTTACATGTGACACTAAACTAAACTTCTGCTAAATAACATTTCAGAAATATAAATCTCTTACTGTAAAACCTCCAACTCAAAAAAAGTATATATAGTAGTGCTGTGCATTGCCATTAATCTGACAATACAATGTATCCCTATTCTAAACAATATGATATATCACAAAATCAATAATTATGAATCTCACATTTACAAGTACAAAATAGTATGAAATACAATCTTTTTAAGAACAAGTAAATGGTAACTAACTGTAATTCAAAAACCAATATCAAAAACAAGAAGTATGTTTATCAAACTGTCAAATTATATTCTTCAAAAAAGTTAAACTTTTGCTTCTACATCTAATTCTGTTAAGTTCTTAGCCCAATTCCTCCACTAGAAAAATAAATAAAACTAGGAAAAGTAAAATAATTAAAAAAATTGAAGTCATTATTTTGATATAGTATCTCATAATTATGACAAAGGTTTCTTTTTAAATTATTTTACTTTTTAGTTTTCTACTGGAGGGATTGGGCTTCCATAAAAAACAGAAGCCAAGCTACATCTTGAAGAATTATAAAATCCCTGCAATTTCTTGCACATCACAAAAAAAAAAAAAAATCCACAAATTACATCACAATTCAATAGAAAGTTGCATTTTTTTGTTGGCAAAGATAGCACGAAGTAAATACAAACCTTTTCCAAAAACTTGAATGCTTCTCAATTTCATGATGTACTTTATTTGAGAAGGTATAGGTCAGGGGTCACCAACACGAGGCCTGTGGGCACCAGGTAGCCCACATGAACCATGTGAGGGGCCCTCAGGAGCTCTAGTCACCAATGAGCTCCATCTAAAATGTAATTTACTTTCCAGGATTTAAAGTCACAAAAATAAATACAGATGTAATTGGTTGGGCTGTCCCGATCCGATATTGATATCGGTCTGATATCAGCCAGAAAACAAATATCGGATTTTATCGCACTGCATCTAAAATCTCCAATATGTGATACTTATTCAATAGTAGAATACTGTAGATATTGTGTTGAAGGTTAAAATGTATGTAACCAATTAGTTAATAATAAATGGGTCAGTTTTTCCTCATACCTACTGTTGCTGACATCACTTGATCAAGCTTTTTCTAACATTCCACACTACAAAATAAGTAATAAGGTATGATTTGTGCTGATGTCATATTGAATTGATATTGGCCAATACTGAAGGCTATAATATCGGTATTGCATCGGAAGTGAAAAAAAAAAAAAAAGAAAAAAAAAAGTGTCAGGACATCCCTAGTTTTTAGTAGTACTTAGTAGAGTTAAATACTGCTAATAAAGTTTTTCTATTAAATTAACCATCTTTATTTTTACTAACGATATAGTGGATATGGTGGATATTCATAAAAAATATGACAATTGTTCAATTTTACACGTTTATCGATCAGTTAAAAGTTGTTCGTTAGTGACTAGTAAAACAGGAACATCTATGAAATTAAAATAAAACATTTGCATAAATTAAGAGTTCATTTTAAGTGTTTCATGTTGAAACCTCAATTTCCTACATTTTTAAATTACTGCTAATTATCTTACCCTCTAATTAAAATGAAACCGTTAAATGTTAGTATTTAAGTAGTTATTTACTAACTGCTAGCCCTAAGTTTGGACTATACAGTACCTATAGAGTAGCTCACAGTTTCAGACAGGTTGGTGAGCTCTTGTATAGGTTCTCTTGGAGATTAAAATACCTATACATGACTTTAGCAACCTTAGTTTGACACCTTTTATCAACACAGTGCGAGTTAACATCTCATGAACTACAATGAAGACAGTTTTATTAGAACACAAACATTGAAGGATAGAACCCAGAGTTAAAGTGGGGTTTTTGGAGTAAAGGTGAACACTAGTTTTACATCCAGTAAGCAGAGAACATGATGTACCTACAGCTACAACAGGAAACTTCCTCACATGGTGACAGTTACAGGACTTTAGCAGGTCAACTTAGAGACTGTCTTTATCATAGTTTAGCACTGAGCTCAGGGCCTGTTAGCTGTAGTCTGAGAGCAGATAACACCACTACCACACACACTCTGTGACACACAACTTTACCAGATAAAATGCTACTGTGGAATGAACCAAAACATCACATGAGCCCCAGGTTCGTTCCCCCGCTAATGGCTGTTAGCCGCACACTCTGCTAAAGCAGCTAACCGTGAGCTAAAACAACACACTTCTCGTGACGGCGTTTCACTCTCAGCCTCAAACCACAGACATATTTAAAGCTAGGCATAGGTAAACTGTGTAAAAACACTGTGTCAAACCGTGTCCGTTAACAGGCCAAGATGTGAGTTACTGACCTCTCCCTGCTTACTGGGACACCGCGCCTCCTTCCCAGCGACGCCATGTTGGAGATGCTACTGTGATTGCGGTTGACGAAAGACTACGAGAGGTGTTCTGGGTAATGGAGTCTACAATTATAGGCCACGCGGGGGTTACGCCACAGAAAAAACTACGACTCCCATGACCACATGCGGCAAAGGAAGCTGTCGTTACGTATTTTGGAATGGCACATTGAAGTTTGAGAGGTCAGAGCTTTCAGAGGCTGTACTTTAACGCTTTAATCTTTAAATTACACGGAACAACATTGCATTACTCAACAAGTGTCCGTTTTGAAAGAATTAAACAAAACGGTTTTTTAAAAATTAAAATAACAATGTATACCACTCTATTGAATGTGTTCTATTCTATTAAAGCAAGTGTCAAACTCAAGGCCTGGTGGCCAAATTCGGCCCTTTAGACAGTGTTTCTCAAACGGGGTACACGTTGGCATTCAGAGGGTGGAGTGGAAATGACAAATTCAATAAACAAAAATATGGGGTTTTATAATGTTTATTTTTAGTAAAAGAAAAAAAAAATCGTAATAATCATTATAGTGATGATGTAAATCAGGGGTGTCAAACTAATTTTAGTTCACGGGCCAAATAAGGAGTAGTTTGATCTCAAGTAGTACACAGATTTTATGCAGGAAAACTAGTAATTTCAACATTATTGTGCCCTAGTTTGCACTTCTACGTATACATGAAATACTAATTATGTAAGAAACCGACAATATTCAAGTAATAAGTGACAGATATCAGTCTAACAGGATCTTCACAATACATGCCAGATCTTGTGACCAATTTCTATTTCTTAAAGGGAAATATTACATCATAATTTGAGGATTTAAAAAAAAAAAAAAAAAAAAAAAAAAAATAAAAATATATATATATATATATATATATATATATATATATATATATCAACAGTTTAACATTAAAAAAATGACTGCAAGCATGCAATAAAATGTGAGCCCCTGCAAATATTGTTGAGTTTCATTTACACAATGATTTATGTTTTCTCTGTCATTTTTACTTTCTCCTGCGGATGGTCCAAAGGACGATATCTGGCCCCCGGGCCATGAGTTTAACACGTGACGGAAATGATCTTGATTAGAACATCAACAGAAAATAGTCAGTCTCGGTAGATGACCGGAAATGAAAAAATAAATTCAGGAAGCACTAAATACTGTTTCAATCTTTTATTTACAAAATTAGATTCTTTAAAATGTGTGTTTTCACTCATTCATTCCATCATTGTGCTCTATAGCTGTTTTTCATATTATTCTGAGTAAAATGTGGTCAGACTTACATTCAGAAGTAAGAGAAAGGGGTACTCGAGCTGTTTTAGATCATTAAATTCAGCCCACCTGAGAAAGTAAAAATGATAGAAAAAAACATGAAATGTTTTGTAAATATATATTTTTCAGTCCCTCCAAATATAAAAATTAACTCAAAATCCACAATATTTGCAGAACTCAGTTTTCCAGTTCTTATATCACATGATTGAAAGAACTGAATTGTTCCCAAATCTGGCAACATTTCCTCTAAGTATTTCACAAAATTTCCCCAAATCAGGGAAGTTTAAGTGAATATCCTGCCGGAACAGATATACTCACATACTTTAACATTTATATATCGTTTATATGTAAAAGTGCAAACCAGGGCACAACAATATTGAATTTGCTCTTTTTCCCATTGAAATTCTGTGGCCCAAACTGGTCCATATTTGGCCCCTGAACTAAAATTAGTTTGACATCCCTGTATTAAAATAACAACGTTAAACAATGTCTTTATTTAGTTATCAATGTATTTATTTATTTATTCATTCATTTGATTCGTAAAATCAGTGTCAAAAGGCTTATTTATCTTCTAGTAAACAATCTCACTGATTTAGTCAGTGTTTAATCAAAATGTATCTTAGTTAAGAATAAAACACTAAAACACAGGTAGCCAGTGCATTTCCTTGATTCAGATGAACAGCACATTTTCAAATTTCAGATGAACATAAAAACGTTAATATAACAAAACATCTAGCTTTCAAAGTTCAACTAAATTATTTGTTTAAAACTTAACCTAAAGTTAACCTTTACATGTTCTAATAATTTTATTTTGTTATTTTGAAAAGAAATTGATTTGTCAAAAAATATCTTCACATACATTTTATTTTTCCTACTACCGTATTTATAAAACCTTCCACAGAGACATTGATAAGTTAGCCAACTTGGCTAATTTAAGACATTTTATATCTGAGTAGAAACAATAAGACTAATTTTCAATATTTTCCTCTATATAAACGGGCGATTCGTGACCTTTAATGCATTTCATTTCTCAAAAACTTGTTTTGTATTTTGTTTTATTTGCTTTTTTTCTCATAAATGTAATATTTCAAAAGCTAAGCAGCTAAAGAAAATAAGGAACATACCAATATGCAAAATCTGACTCAATTAATAAAAAGTAGAGCCTTATTTAGTTGAAGTGATTTGACATTAATTAAACATTTGATTATTAAAGTTTGCTTTAAGGTTAACTTAAAGGCCAACTTTAGTTTAAAACTGAAGTTATCCTTTACATGTTAGAATTTTATTTTGTATTTTAAAAACAAATTGACTGGTCATAGAAGATGTTCAGACAAGGTTGCCAACTTGGCAAATTTAAGACATTTTATATGAGAGTAGAAAAAAATAAGACAAGACACATTTTCTATCTTTACCTCGATATATTCATTTAGTGTGTTAAATTTTTCAAAAACGTATTTTATGTTTTATTTCTTAATAAATGTAATCTTTCTTAAGCAAAGCAGCTAAACAAAAGAATATAGTTCAAGTGAATTAACATTAATTAAACATTTGATTATTAAAGTTTTGCTTTTAAAATGATTTAGTCCAAGTATCTACTCCTACATTCTATTAAATTGGACTATAACCACGTGATCTGCTTTACTTTGCCCTCGCGTGCTCTGTCGGTGTCCTTGTGCTTCCGGCCCCTCGTGCTCAGTGGGGGATGTGACAGGTGAAAAGGAACGTGTGATGAACTGGAACCATGAACAGCTCCAGTCCAGTGTGCGCTGTCTATCGATCACTGATATTATTGATTGTAAATTATAACATATACAATACAAGTGTATTTCACTCCCACGCCTTAGGATAGATCAATGAGTAAGTAGGTAAACTACTTATTTACTTAGTTAGTACACCTCACTAACACCTTTCTTAAAAGTCGTTCCACATATATGCAAATAATGGTATATAATGTAAAGCAAACATGTCAAACTCGTGGCTCGGGGGCCAAATCTGGCCCTTTATAGCATCCGTGTCAAGCCTGTGGCCCGGGGACCAAATCCGGCCTTTTGGAGCATTCAATTCGGCCAGCAGGAGAATGTAATAATCACAGGAAAAATATGTACCAGTGTAATTGAAACTCATACTCAAATTACATAAAAATGGGTCACAAAATCAAATATCATGAACGTGGAGATCTGTCACTAATTGTTTTGATATTGTCAGTGCTTGTACATGTTTTATAATTTATCTGTACATGATGGAAGTGCAAACGAGTGCACAATAATGATTAAATTACTAATTTTCCCGTCTAAAATCTGTGGCCCATTTAAGATAAAAACTGTTCCGTATTTGGCCCCTAAAGTAAAGTTTGACATGCTTGATGTAAAGTGTCCATTCGTTTTACTGTACAGGGTTCTATTAAACTAAAGTATAAGGAACGACAAAGTCAAGTTAAATTTGTCACCGGAGTCCCCGTGAAACACGCAGTTGATTTTGTTTGCCCACTTTTGTGGTAAACTTTTATTAAAATGCTTGATTATGTAACAAGTAAAAAAAATATTATAGATGTAAAAATCAACATACAGTGAAGAATCTGTTGATGCAATTCTTTAAACCTCCACTTGATGGAACCAAAGTATGATCTATTTTATGGCCTTTCCACATCAGCAAAAATTGTCTACATTAGATCCCAATATGTTAAGTTTTCATTCATTCAGTCAACTTTTTACAGTAAATGTACTTTTGATCTCCTGACATGTTTCGACTGTCAACTGTCAGTTTTCCTCAGAGGTGTCTGTTGATGGCTTTGATGTGTCCTTATGAGTTCTCCTGATCAGGAGGCAAAGGGAACATGTTCACTCTCCCACACCTGGGACTCTCTTCTCCAGACAGGGACCATTGGGGGACAGGGGGCGTGGCTAGCCTGACAGAACCGTCAAGTTGGCCACGCCCAAAAACAACTCATGACGGCACATCAGATGTGTTAGGAAGACTTACAGTTGACAGTCGAAACATGTCAGGAGATCAAAGTAAATTTCCTGATGAAAAGTTGTCTGAATAAAAGAAACCTAAACATATTAATTTAAAAAAAAAGAAAAAACGAAATCCACTGAGTAGTTGGTTAAGGACTTTGTTTTAAACAGGAAAAGATCATTATGTTCTTGTTTTCGCAATGTAGGAAAAAAAAAAAAAGTCTATTTCTACCAGGACAATTGGTATGTGGAAAGATCTCATGCAAAACAGCTCTCAGCCATCAACAACATGCCACTCCCACCAGAATAAACTATCATTTCCCACTTTAGAGTTCCCTTCGAAAGTGTGGTGTTTTTCCTCAGGTACTCCTGTCCAAAAAAGAAACTGTATCAAAAGATTTTACATAATTTTAGGTCTGGGGCTCAATAGTTTGTCAATCCAATTTAAATAAATAAAAAAAAAACAAAAAAACAAACAAAAAAAAAACAGAACAAAGGAGTCTTTTCGGGGGTATGTTACAAATCTAGATGACCTCTTATTGAGCTAATGTCACACCCGCTTAAGGATTTATCAATACAAAAGAAGCAGTCAAATAGGTAGTTAGATAGAATCTTTATTATTAAAACCAGTTCATAAAGATTAATAAGCCTCACCATACCAGACTCCCAGTTCAACTCTCAATTATGGTAACAGGATTGGGGGGGTGGGGGGGGATATGGTTTCACAACAATTACACACTGCAATTCAAATATTCCTCTCAAAGAGTTTACACACGTGAATATGCACAGCACACTTACACCCTTAAGGCCCCACCTGAATGCCTGACTGAGAGCTTACCGGGTATTGGTGACAAGGGGGGGGAGCACAAGTTCAAGTAAAACGCAAAACAAAAAATGAATAAAGAGAAGAAAAAAAAATAGGGACTAGTCCGCCCCACGGGCAAAACCCAGCTATTTGCCCCTGACCGGTGTTATAGTTTAAGTGGCGACCATTTTAACTGGCGACCGACTTCCGGTAGCGTGGCTTGTTGCCACAGCAATGGCAGATGTGTTCAAAAAGGACCAGGGTGCATAGCTGCCCGCGTTGATGCCGGGTAGCTTTTATTTACGTTGTACAACTGTTTACAGTGTTAATATGTGATTGTGTTTGCAGCTCTGTGTGCGGACACGTCACATGTAGAAAACCAGACTTCTCGGTGCAAAGTGGACTCACCACGGCTGTTGTAAACAGGAAGTTACGTGTCTCGCACCTATTCATCCCCATGTGTTTCTACAAAATCTACAGTCTGTGTAATATGATGAAACAATAAACACGTATATGATCTGTGTCATACAAATAAATAAACAAACAGTTGCATTGCTTCCACTGGGGATCGATCCTTCGTCAATGAGAAAAAAATCAAATCATTCCATCCACTGCATTAACGGCCATTGATCAGCTTGCAAATCACTGTACCGTTTTTATTGGAGGTCGTAGGGGAATTGCACTATTTCCATGTTAACTTGTGACCGCGTTTACCTGAATTTACACACAGAGAAGATATCTCCATCATTGTTTTTGTTCACAAATCACTCTAAGAATATTTTTCAAACAATCTGTGGAGCCAAACTTCAGCGCGGGGCCTTCACTGTCCGGAACTATGACTTTGTTTCGGTTCAGATTAACTGGCGACCTACTTCCGAACATAGACATTATATACAGATACTGTATAATGTCTATGCTTCCGAAGGTCGCAACATACCACAGCTTACATCTGGGTCACAGGTATTGTACAGAAAATAATAACATAAAAGACTGTTTACTGTCACTGTGGAGTGAATAACACGTACATCTCACTAAACATGATTATGAGATGTGTAGGCTGTAACAAAGTTTAACAGCAGAGCACTGTCCGTTTATCATCCAATGGATTAATATCATAAATAATCTCACGCTTTTACAGTTTTAACAGTATCAGCAGCTTCCTGCCTGAGTTGGTTTATTCCTGCCTTTTCTGTAACAACAGTGTTGTTTTTGGTCTGAATTATGGATTTTAATTATTTATCATTTTCAACAAACACCTAACCTGGTTGGGAACCAAGTTATGAAATGGATCAAGATCTGAGCGAGTATAAAAGCTCCGCCTCCTGCTGTGCGCTGCACTAACACTGTTGCTCTTTGCTGTCATCATGGATTTATAATCATTATATTTGTTTAAGATCATAAGTTCTTCCTCCATTCATTGTAAAGACGCTTGCTCTGCCAGTTTTCTCCAGTGATTGGTGGGATGCTCCAATCTCCACTCCTTTCATGTGCACGCACACGTAGCCAGGCTGTAATCACTGAGTTTAAATTAGTGTATTTTGATCGACGGTCGTAGGACAGCTCCTGTCTGACAGGGAATGTTTGGTTAGTTGAAGCCAGCTAACGGAGATGAATCCAATCTAGATTCGTAACATAGGCCCCTAATGTGTGAAGCATTCAAGCTAGTTATTTCTGCACTCCAGGACACAAATGTTAAAGATGATTAAAATTATTTATTTCGACAATCACAGGAAAGATGTCTCAAACACAAAACAATAGAGGAGGAAACAGGACAGATTTAATGCATTTTATGAGCATGGATTCAGAGTATTTTTCTTCTTGACACAAACACACAACAATCAAACAAAAACACATCAACAACAGCATGAAGTCATGTCCTAACGTAGGGCGAGTCACCCTGAAGGAAAGATTCACTGAGATGAAACACTTATTCTGCTGTGTCAGCAAACAGTGCAGGAAGTCTCAACCACAGATCATCAAGCAACCTGTGCTCCATGATGTGACTCTATGATGTGCACGAATAAATGCGACAAACATCCATGGCCAGAACAACACTCCATTACGGAACTGCTGGAGTAAGTGAGGGACTCTACCCATAATAATAATAGTAATAAAAATAATAAACAGGAGTTGCCAGTTGTCCTGCAATGATTGCTCTGCCTGAGTGTTTTCTAACCTGAGTTATTTTCCTCCTCAACACGTTAAACATTGTTAAAAAAAAAGAAAAAGAGGAAATGTATTATTTTTCTGTTGTAAAGAAGAGAACATCCAACTGTGCTATAAATAAAATGCCCTGAATTTACCAGTGCTTTGTTTTACGTACCGTACGTAGGAAAGTGGTGACTCAGCATTAAAGATGACTGTATGGCGTTTTAAAATAACAGACATGGGAAGGATACCTAACATTTCTGTGGATGATATTTGGTCATTAATCATTGATCTGAATGTGATTGGAGGAATTTCACCTGGAAATTGTGTCGGTAATTCATTGTTGTTCCCAGAATCTATGCAGTTAATGGGTTTAATGTGATGCCAATGATTGCTTCATAAAATGGAATATTAAGCAGAAATACAGAGGAGTTGAAATTTATTAATATACTATATAGGATATTTTCTACTCATTTTCTTCATTTGTTGCGATATAAGTAATGTAATTTATTTTTTTTTTTATTGTGGATGAACGTGTGAAATTTAGATTTTAAATCATTCATCCTGTGCAGGAGAGATTATGATCTAAATAGGAATAAAGGATAATACATTTACAAGCCAACATGGTGAAGGTCAGATGACTGTGTATTCAATATCATCAAACGATATATATATATATATATATATATATATATATATTAGCTTTATTCAGGTTTAACGTCCACACATTGGCCTTTCAGGGTCACATACTTCCTGGTTGATGTTTCTCAGAAACATTGACCAGAGTGTGGTTTTGTCACAGCTTTGTCTTTGCTTTATTCTGTTAAAAAAAAAAACTTTATTCCCAACATGTCTCTGATCTAAGTGAAAATTATCCAAGTAATAGGTTCATGTTTGTTATTGAAGGACATTAACATTAATTGGTGTGAACAGCATTTTCTCACGACTGAACATAATCATATTGTAGGTAAAACAAGGACATATACAATAAACTTGTAGACATAGAGAAACAAAACTCTTTATTCTAAGTTAAACAGTAAAACATAAACCCTAACCAAAATGACCTTTTGTTTCCTATTAATTAAA
This sequence comes from Gouania willdenowi, assembly GCF_900634775.1. NCBI lineage: Eukaryota > Metazoa > Chordata > Actinopteri > Blenniiformes > Gobiesocidae > Gouania > Gouania willdenowi. The sequence continues at coordinate 10,208,981 of NC_041051.1, read as the reverse complement.
GATGAATCATCAAGACTAAATCATTAGGTGGATTATGTGTACTAAACAGGCTCTTTGCTTCACTTCATTGACTTTTTATTATTGTCAATTGTTGGGTCACTTTGGGCCCTATTCTCCAGTCTAGACTTAAGAGCTTTTTTACACGTCTCTCTCTCAGCACGTATTCTCCGGTCCAGGTTTCTGACACACCCACCGCACGTAAATCAACCAAAAGTGCGTAGTCTGTGAATGAAGGTGGTCTGAAGCAAAGTAGGAGGACTTGGCCATGATGTCATTATTTTTTTGGGCTGCGTAGAAATCCCGGAACATGGAGTTTTCCTAACGCTTGTCAATGTCATTGAAATTCGTCAAAAAGGTAAACCGCACTTTCAATTTGAAACGCCTTCGTTGATAAACAATGTAACAGGTTGATTTGATCAGATTATAGATCAGATTACTGCAGGGTGAAATTCAGACACATTTTTCTGTCTGAGCCACAGTTAAAATCTCTTCTCCCCCCAGATTAACGTTTGTTTGTGAGGAAAACCTGATTTTAATAACTTCTTACATTCAGAAATAATCAGCGCGCATTAGTCATCATCTGTCATCAATGTTTCACTTGTTATTTTCTGTAGTGGATGAAACTATGGCTTTAGGTTGTACACAGTGTTAAAATAGTTTAATCAATCTGAAGTCTGTCAGAGTTTCATTGTAACGAGCTGCAGCAGCAGACGCGCGCACCGCAGCACACACACACAGCTGATCGGATCCGCAACGCACTCCAGGACAAGGAGTGGGCGGCACGGATTAAATATAATTAAATGCACCACATTTTGTCCTGTTTTGAACTGGTAAATGTGAACACATTAGAAATGCTGATGGTCAATCATTTGGCGTGCTTGTGTGACTCCTCCCACCCCAGTGACAGTGTGTCAGTTTGGATAGGTTATTTCTGAGAGTCTCTTCTGCAATATTATGAGTCCGTGTGGCTTAAAATGTAACTAATGTTTCATCTTATCAGAACGCTGCACTTATTCCAGGTTAAGAAGCGAGTAAGAGGAAAATAACTTAAAGCTGATATCAAGAGGAAAGAGAAAAAATGTAAAAGCGAACGTCTCACTAAATAGCTCCACTTCCTCCCCCTGCCTCTGTGAATCTACCAGAAACCACGCCTCTACTTTTGTGCACACGCATCGCGGAACAAAACAACAATGTTTAACGTGTAGTATTGCTTTTCACTAATAAAACACTTATGGTAGTTTGATTAAAACATGTTTATTACCAGTCCATGAGAAATGTCACTAAATCAGGGTCCGTTCGGAATCCTTTTAAAAACTCCAAGTCCCTCCCCCTTTGAAAAGCAGCTCAGAGATAATTTCTGTTGCGGTCACAAAGACGTTTATCCACAAGCTTTGTACCCAAACTTTTCTTTAGTTTTTTAGTAGAAGCTTTGGCGTTTTGGAGCGCTCCTCCATGATGCTCAGAGTGATACCTGTTTGCTGTTGTGACGCAAGGCTGTGCAGTTTACGCACACGCATTCACTTTGTTTGACAGTCTACAGGAAGTCGAAGCGTATTGGCTGGGCGATCGCGGCGCGGTTTTCTATTTGTATAAGGCGGGACTTATATACATTGACGTGTATGAATGACCACAGGAAGTAGACCATAGTAAAAGACTAGTTAGGTATTTTTTGCTTTTCAAAAAAATTATACATTAACATAGATTTCTCAGAAACTTCGGATATCAGATTTAAGCAGACGGGAGAATACGCGCAAGACCAGATTTGAACTGGGATGGAGGCGTGCAGTGAATGACTTCAGTACAGGGGGAGAATAGTGCACAGACAGAAACAGTGTCGTTGTGCGGGTTTTCTGACTCAGGTGCATGGGAGAATAGAGCCCTTTGTGAATTGTTAAGTCAGATTAATTCTGGAGTTTTGACACAAAGAATGGTTAGTAATTCTAATAGGAAAGTTCAATTCAACACACAAATGTTGACAAATCAAAAAACATATTTTTTTTAGAAGTATAATACACATATATACTGTGTGATGAGGCTACCTATTTTGGTTCATAAAAGCACAGGAAAATCGATCAATACAAAAGATAAATGTCTTCTGTAGGGTTCTGGTTGCTTTATCAAAAATAGAAATGAACCTAAAGAGAACTTGACCTTTCCAGGGACACTGTTTCAGTTTTTAAATATTTTAAAACCTAACCTTTCATAAAAGAAATTCAGAAACATTTAACTAGGTGTATATAAAGAAACCCACAAAGGACAAAAGAAATGAAGGGGAAACAACACGGCGTCACCCTTGTTGCATTGCTCACCGACGACAAGTCCAAGACATAACAGAAACTTGTGATTGAGTCGATTCCCAACATCGACGACACATCCCAAAAGCTTTTGATCAGAAGCAACGAGCCTCACCTTTGGTTGCTTTGCATGTTTAAAAAACGGTGACACACCCATAGCATGTTGGGAGTGTCACAGGCTGATCCAATGCTCCCATCACTGATGTCACATCACTTCTCTCTGTATTCACTGTCGGCTTTATTTGTGTCCTGCAGGTCCTTGTTGTGCATCATTTAGTGATTTCAAAGCATGCTGCCACACAGCGCTACTCCTCCTCAGGGAGTCTCTGCCTCAATCTCTGCCTCGTCCATGTCCAAAAGTGGTCATTGGTAAATATGTTCAAAGTACTGAGGATGAGGATTCTCTTTGACGTATTTCTGAATGTACCAGCAGGTCAGGTGAGCTTTCAGGTCTTCTTCTACCACAAAGTCCATGGCTGCCTGAAAAAAAAAAAAAAAAAATCACAAGAAAATGGTAATCTTAGTAATAGAGAAAAACTGTGGTAACACTGAACTTGAAGTTTTATACATAAGGCAGACATTACGCTGTCATTATTATGATATGAATTAGGTGTCATTATGTGTCATTAAGTGTCGTTCGCTAAATTATGACACATTTGGAGCCATGTTGGCATTTTTGGGGTTAGGTGAAGGGATCTAGTGGGGTTAGGGTTAAGATTATGGTTAGAGAAACAAACGACACTTAATGAAGCCTTCATGACACCTAATTCATGCTAATGACAGGTGTCATGTCAAAATAATGACAGCGTAATGTCAGCTTTATGTATGAAACTTCAAGCAAACAACTATTTTTAAAGTGAAAATGTTATATGAAACACTGAGTGAAGAAAACCTGCTTTTGTGGCCTGGAGCAGCTTGGCATTAAATATACAGTTAATACAAACGACTAAAGTAATTTCCATAATCCACTCAATCAAAATTGATTCAATATTTGCTAGAGACGCAACGATTAATTGTGAGGCAGTTAAAAATCGATTCATAGGTATCACGATTCACATCGATACTGTGAAAATCGAATCACAGTACTTTTTTTTATCCAGAAGTGTTGGCTGCGGGCGGAATCTGCTAATACTTTCTTTCTGGCCGCCTTCTACTTTTAAACATGTTCATAAATTATTCTTTACCCCCTTAGCACTAAAAAATATCTGTAATATTACGTGAATATCTGTAAAAGTCACATTTTTCTATTAGCTCTGTCTGCTAGCATAGCATCTCTTCTTCACTGCAAGATATGTGCATGCCAACCGACCACTGGGTTACCAGCGCCCTTTGCTGGTCCAAACAAATATCTGACCTAAATACAGTGAAATGACTGTATTTTTTATTTTTTTTTAAAGTCAAATTGTTAAGGCACAAAATACATTTTCAGTTGCACTTTTAAAAAGAACAATTATGCAGTTTCACATTGTTTACTATAGAACCACAATTTAAATTAATAGGCTTCTTCTTCAATTGTATTATTCCTTTATTAATTTCATTCAAGATTTACTTTTAGTTAAATTGCATTGTTTTGAATAGTTTATCAAGGGATTCTTTTGACAATGAAAAATAAAAGGAAAACAGTATAGTTTTTCCCCCCAAAAAAATAAAGGAATATTTTTCAGTCATCATTTTTCTACAGTCCCATTTTGTAAAATAAATCGTGAGAGAATCGTATCGTGAACTCAATGTAGTGAATCGAATCGTATCGGGAGTTGAGTGAATCGTTACATCCCTAATATCTGCATTTTAAACTACTATAATAACATGAAGATTACATATTATTTTAATAGGCCGCATAAATATTTAATCAGCTACAGTATTAAAGCAGAACTAAGTAACTTGTGCTTAGCGTTCCCCCGAAAGGTCACTTTTGATTATGTCACTGTCGTAAACACTCCGCACCCCCCGGAGCCTGCCCCACCCCACAGCTACATGCGCACCTTTGCTCTCCAAAGACGGTAGCAGACGATCACTGAAAAATCGTAATACAACAGTGACACGGGTGCTTTCACACATATAGTCCCATGTGACCATGTGAACAGTATGAGGAAGAGAGGCAAGTAAAATAAATGAATGATGTGGGAGTGATACGGAAGGGAGTGTGGAAATGTGTGTTTTGTGTTTGTTTGTGTGCTGACAAAGCGGCTCTGAAGATGGATGGATGGATATTTGTGTGTGTTCTGCCTGATGGAGCGCAGGATTGCGAGTGTGTGTGTGCGTGCCTGTTGCCGTGACGACAGTGTGTTTGATTGCTGCTGAGCTGTCACTGCATGGAGTTGCTCCGTTCTTCATGCAAAGGTCTTCTCTGCCTTTTTTTTGCTGGCTCCGTCATGATATAAGTTTGAGAAAAGTGAATTTGAAGACAACCGTGACCAGCCATGGGGCTGGTGATAGCCTAGCTTTAGTGTGTATTGGGCTGCCGTAAAGCAGTACCCCTTATAGCGAGAAAGAGAACAGAGCTGCGAGACTGCCACCGGGTCGGAGGCAGGGAAAGTTGCAAGTGCCGTTTACTGGCCAGAGACAGCAGGGGGAGATGAAAGACCCCCCAACCACCTAAAAAACACTTGTATTACCCTCACAGGAACTATGAATAAAAAGAGTAAATATATATATATACTCTTTTTTAATATTTATGAGTCATGCACAAAAGGTGCTAAGCCCTCATGGGTTTACAAGACACCAGATATACAATTGCAGTGTTCCTCATATAAAAGACAAAGCAAAATCATAACAGAAACATGAACTATTCACAGCTCAATAGTAAACAGTACACTCGGCCTTATCTCTTAAGCTTTGCAGAAAAAATCTGCAATAGCAAAGGTTCCTTTTCTAAAACAGAACTCACATTTTTTGTAATCATCAAACCAGAAAAAGTCAGCATTAATCAGGGACATTTTCCGAAAAAGGAAATCTCTTAAATCATCATAAGTCGGACAGTAACATGAGAAATTAATCTGATTTTCAATTTCACCAAAGTTACACAGGAAACACACCATCTTCCTCATTAAACCTACCAGTCTCTATGGCGAGGGGTAAAGTTCCTGAGTGCAACTGTGCACATAATGATCTAGTTAGATTACACGTCAGATAAGACTCTACCTAGTAACTATATTTTATAAGACAATACGTTTGTTGTGTTGTTTTACACCATATGTCGACAGACCATTTCTGTCTGTACATTGTAAACATTGAACTCTTAATGTCCTGGATGACATGATAACTTATTTTGAAAAATTAATGACACGTTTTTTGCTTTAAATATAGTTTTCAGTGTTTTAGTAAAGAGATAACAGTGAAAAACATCCCAATTCAAATTCTTTTTAGTGAGTTTCTGATCAGACACCCTCACAAGCCTATTCCAAAGCTGCAGCATTTCACACTTGTGTCTGATGTTTGGACATACTTGGATATGCTAAAGCTACCAGGCATTCAAAATTACCTTAGCAAGGTGTTTAGCGATTCCCCTCCCTCTGTAAGCATCCGGAACCTCAGTGTGTTGCAGATCCACCATCTTCTTACCAACGTACTCATAGAGGAGAAGCGCTCGATCCTGAGATCCTGAGAATAGACACAAGAAATGATTAGGTGTGATGACACATATCACTGTTTTTTAAAGCACTATTTGAGTTTGATTGATCCCGAACAAGCCCCCAATTTAAGTTATGACCCCCTCTAGGATGTCATGTCAAGGCTTGAGGGGCCGCAACATAAACAGGAAAAGGAGCTTATAAAGGGCTGAGAGGACCAGAAGGAGGGAGGCACAACAACTGACCAGTAGCAGACATGTGGGGAGAGTTCTTCAGTTCCCCACTGGACATCTTTGTAAGTTTGTTATTTTAGTTTGGACTGGAGATTTCTGGTAGTCCTGTTTTTGTGTTCCGGTAGTTTTAGTCTTTTGTATGTTTTTGTAGTTTAGAGGGTGGACGCTGACACGACGGCCCTGTATAGGGTTGGCCCAGTGTCCTCCCTACTTTTGTTGAGTTTGGCCCGGGTCTCCAGTCCCTTTTAGTTTGTTCTGTTGGTACTTTAATAATTTTGTCAATAAATACTTTTGATAATCGTTGTTTTCTGTGTGGCGTCTTGTTTATGTTGCGGCCCCTCAAGCCTTGACATGACATCCTAGAGGGGGTCGTAACAACCCATGAGTTTCATCGACACTTATAAACATTAACAATACTGTAATAGGTCTTCAAAGCATTTAATATACAACAATACTGCGTTTGTTATAATGCAACACGATAGAATATGAAAATGTGCACATTTTAGCCGATCTGGCAGGATCATGCTGCAAAAATGTTTCTGTAAGTGAATAAGATAATTTACTTTATGAATAATCAAATCAAATGTATTCTTCCACGTAATCCTGTTCACAATATCAGCATTATAATTGACAGGCGGTACATTTTACATGTCAGAATAGGAGCATGTTGAAGACAGAGTCTTATTATACATGCCCCTTTTTGTTAAAAGAATGTCCAAGTGAATGCTCGCCGATCAATTCTACATGATAACAGGTACAACATTATTAAATTAATTTTGTTTGTTACAAAAACAATTTTGTTTGTTACAGATGTCTGTAGTTTAACATTTGTTTAATTTACAGATGTCTGCAGTTTTCAAACAACAACATTTTATGCATACGTTTCATTTAAACAATAGTAGGGATGAAACGATTCATTGAACTCCCTATACGAGACTGTAGACAAATGATAACTGAAAAATTCTAATTTTTTTCTTCTTCAAAAATAAAAATACTGTACTATTTTTCTTTTAGCTTTCATTGTCAAAGCAATCTTTTGATAAACTATGCAAAACAATGAAATTTAATTAAAAATAAATCCTGAATGAAATAAATAAACAGTACAAATGAAGAAGCCTTCTCATTTAAATTCTGGCTCTACAGTAAACTATGCAAAACTGCATAATAGTTCCCTTTCTTTTTAAAAGTGCAACTGAAAATTTATTTTGTGCCTTAACAATTTGACTTTAAAACAAATCCCATATCAAAGAAATTATATAAATAAACAAACTATGGCTTTCATTCTCTCTCTCTTGTTTCTCCCTTTCCTCTCTATGCCACTCTTACCTTGGATTTCACATGTTCGTTCTTTCTCACCTCTTTCATTTTTTTCTTAAGGAAGCCAAAATGCTTCCACACTTCTGATTTAAAACACGGTGGTGCGTCCTGAATTTCAAATTCTAAATAGATGACCCTTTGCTGTAATTTTTTTTTTTTTTTTAAGTACTGCGATTAAATTTCAGAGTACACCTTTGAATCGATTTTTAAATGCCTCACAATTAATCTTTACATCCCTAAACAATAGTATGACATGTTTTTAAATTGTCATCCAAAGAGTTCCACAACCTGATCCCAGTGACAACCCTGTTTGAGTTAAGTGCGAGCAAATGGGACACAAAAGTTTCCTTTCCTCCTGCTGTTTTGTGTTTTCATCTGTGATTAGTATACATTTTTTATAAATGTGCTCAGGAACTAATTTATTTTTGATTTTCCATACGGTCAATACAATTTCTAACTGTTCCTTAAGTGATTTCCCCCCCTATCTTAACTCATTCATGTGAGTTTATCTGAAGTGAGTTTGCTTCAGCTCCTTCTGTGTATATGATGATCACTGTCTATATTCTTAGGATGTTTCAAAACAACCAGCAATAATAGCAATATCTAAAAAGAAAACACATTTTGCTCTTTTAACCACTTAAATGAATAATATACATTCCTGTGGTGTAACATTATTACAAAATGTCACAGTAATGTAAATTTATCTTCACCCCCAACAGCGACCAGACCCCCTTCTAGCTGGGGCATGCTGATAATGCTAAAAAAAATGCACACACCCATGAAAAAAACAGCACAGAACTCCAATTATGTTGTTTTCTCATGGCTGTTTTTCCAAATAGTAGATCATTAATTCATAACAGTTATGAAAACAACTAAATGTGTCAGGACTCAAGATAAACCAAATAAAGTTATTTCTGGATCAGGAAAAGCTCAGAGTCATGACAAAGATTTCCATTCAGCTGTCAACACTACCACCATTTTGCTGAATGAACACGTGACCTTACACAGTTGTGCAAACAACCTTTACCTGGACCAACCACACAATGATGATACACATCACACAATAATGTGTTCACACGCAACTCAACCTGATGGTGCTATATCTACCGTACAAGTGTTTAAAATGCTCTTATAACAACACTCAAGCACCCATATACAACTTCATTAGCACTCATTTAAAGCCCCAATGAAAAAAAATTCAACCTACAACAACAAAAATTCAAATATATTAAAACGCTTCCGCTGAGGCTGAGAGTGAAGGTAGGCTGTAGCTTCCACAAAGCGATGCTAGCCTGTTGTTGTGGTTTAACTGATGACCAATCTAACTGGTGACCAACTTCCGACTCAGACCTGGGTTGGAAGGACAGCTGGAAAAAGTGAGCAAATAACGCACACCTTTCTCCCAAAACACCATTTGAATTGGTTCTTAAAGCGATTTCTCTGATAGTTTAAAACTAACTTTGTATCCTGTGTGCTCCACCAACAACAGGAGCTGGACACACCCGGAAGTCAGTCATCAGTTAACACGGTCTCCAGCTGAACTAGTACACCGCTGATCTCCTGAACCAAAAAATACAGCTTATAAAAACTGTTGACGTTTACGTACATACGCAAATCCATTACATCGACATCCAACTCAGAGCTGAGAACAAGAACAACTCAATGCCGACACTGTCATCAAATGAACATTTGTGCTAGCATTTATACCCACCGTTTAGCCTTATTACAAACTGCCGACGCTTTTTATCGTGCTCGACCCGAATTGCAGAGCTACTGGCGTCAAACACGTTAGCCTGCGCCGCCTGGGCCATCGCTGAGCATTAAGGCTTTAGCCGGGACGGCGGTGCTGAGCTGCAGCTATGCTAACCACAAATAATGGCTACAAGAGACGATGGAGGCTCATCACAACAATCCACAGAATCAGCTGTGAGGTCATGTGATGGCTGGCCAATCACAGCCCGAGGATTCCGGGCGGGAAGTATCGAATGCACGCGGCGCACAAGCAAAACATAAAGAAATAAATTAATTAGCAAATAAACATTTTTTGTCTCTCAAATATAACACAACATTTAATGTTATTATATACTATTATATTCAATAAATGTTTATATATTTTTAAATGTTAATTAAGGATGAAATATGATCATGGTATGGAAACCGTAGAGGGGTTTCACAGCACGTCATCAACCCGGAAGTCGCCATTTTGGAGATAAAGCAGCAGGTCTACCATCAGCACACAGACAAGAAAATCCAGAATTTCTAGACGAAATAGTGAACTATTGCCGTGTTTTTGGCTGTACCAATTGGTCAAACATTGCCAAAAATCTTAACAAATCAGGGAGAACAATCTAGGAAGGAGGCGCTTGTGGCTAGCAAAGCTAAACCAGGATCTGGACAATCTGTGAGATTGTTCTCCCTGATTTGTTATGATTTTTGGCAATCTATAAAATTCAAAATGTGTCTCACTGTTTGACCGATTGGTACAGCCAAAAACACGGCAATAGTTCACCATTTCGTCTTCAAATTTGGGATTTTCTTGTCTGCGTGCTGTTTGTAGACCTGCTGCTTTATCTCCAAAATGGCAACTTCCGGGTTGATGACGCGATGGATGACACGCCGTAAAAACCCTCTATATGCTAATTCAATGCACAAGTGACGCAGTTTGATCTTCTTTTTAAGCCATTGACACCCGCCTATTTGTTTCTGTCCACTGTAGAGGACATCTTTTAACTGGGATTAGCTTGTAATAACTTATTGTTTATAATAACTTTTAATGGGATGATACAAGCATTTTTGTCACGTTGAGATGAATTGGAAATTACAGCAAAAAATCCATGCCAGAAAAAGAGAAGCCGTGGGTTACATGTTAAAAGATAGTTTTTCCTAAACTATTAATAACAAGACAGGTATTATAAATGGTCATACTGAAGTGTTTTTTTTTTTTTTTTCTCGTTTTGTTTTCAAAGATAAAGTGCATTTAACTGTTATTGAAGATATGTATTTCTTGATAAAGTAGTTTATTTAATCAATAATAACGGCTACTTGTTTATAGGAATGTTTTTTTACTCAACGTTCTTTTTTCCCCACAATTGCAGAAGACAGACACTATAGGCAAAACGACAAGGTAAATGGAAATAAAGATTATTTTATTTTTCAACAAACACAAATACTGGTAAACTGCCTTTTAAAAAATAAATATATTTTTTTAGAAGTTTCTATTTAAAAATATTTTTTAAGAAGTTTCTATTTAAAAATATTTTTTAAGAAACTGGTTTAGGAGAAAATAACAGTTGTGTTTGAGCATGTGACCATTTATTAAAAAGTTGCAATCTATTGAGTATTTCAACAAAATAAAATCCATTCAATGGGCTAGTAAGCCTTCACTGTCTTTATTATTAAAAGTTACAATGATGATGTATTTGATTTCCTTGGGCTTCTTCCAACTTTATTACTGTGTCGTCACTGATGATTCCTTCCTAATGGTTAAATACATTATTTTTTTCCCCTCATTTATCATATTTTTTAAGAATTCCAGGCCTAATGCAGATGTAAGGGTTTCATCACGAACTGAATATGCATTTCACCAAATCAAGAGTGGGTCTAGAATAGTTTTGATGGTTGATTTTAGGTCACAGATACAGTGACAGCTGTTCTCTCCTGTGTCCTCAGTGGAGGTTTATGCCCAATCCTTCACCAATATGTGTTTTCAGTTTTTTTTTCTCAATTTTTTCCAAAGTCAAAAGAAGGATCTTGCCAAAAAAAAAAAATTGACACAAAACAGTAGCATATTTCAGCATAGAAATAGAGTTTAGGGACATTAATTTGGAGTAATCCTTTTAAACTGAAGGCCTAATCCTTAACACTAATGGATTCTGTCAACGGTGTGCAGGATTATGTGAGCGTCTTTCTTTGGGACACACTTCTATCAAGCTGTTAGTGAATTGTCTCGTCTTTTTTGCTGAGGGATAAAAATGTAGATCACGTTTTTTCTTATTTATTTTTTTTAAGTGCCATCCTAATCAGACTGAAAATGATGTCCAGGGCACCAAGGTAAGTCACAAATCTTATTGAATTTAGCTATATATTGATGTATAATACTGAATTAGCTATATCAGAGGGAACAGAACGTGTTGAGCAAAATTAATTGTCAATACCATAGTCAGTTATTGATAAGTATGTTTTACAATCATGGTTAGAACTGGTTTAGAACCTGCTAAGTACTTGTGATCAATTGTTAAATTGTCAAGTTAAAAGTCAAAATGAAAGAATTTCTCTAAAGGCCTTGATTTTAATTTATCTATGTTGTTGATAATTATAAGAAGTATCAAATACATTAATATCTCTAAGTTAATATAAATATATCTAGCATTATTTCCATTTCATTGATGAGTAACTGAGTTGTTTTGATCTTCCAAAAAACAGGTGGAATGACCCAATGGGAAACAATAAACCTAATAAACCCACACAGAAGAAAGTGGGAAAGGTGAGTACTGATAAAGAGCGAAAACACTTTTTTGGCAATATTCAGAAAAATCAGAATAACAAGAACAATCATATTGTAGTTGTGGCCATATTCTGTGCCATGATCTTCTATTGTTAATATTCAGTAAAAAAAAAAAAAAGCCCCAAAAAAACATTTCTCTATATATCAATATATACTGGGGGGTGTTAAAGAGGCAGCAGTGTTAAAGTCAATTATCCTTAGACTTTGATAAGTATCTGTACTTAAAAAAGTCTTTACTTACATGAGAATCAAAACGTTGCTTTATTCACTGGTTTCGGCCAAAATTATAATAAACCAAAATTACAAACCTCAGATCCAATACATTACCAACCAAATGCATCCTCACATTTAACTTATCTTCCTGACATTTCTCCAGTATTGTGTCCTGTTGTAGGAAAAAACACAGAAACATCATACTGAGCAGGTTTTATGGTGGTTTAGTTTTATGGTAGCTATAAAATCACCATCTACTGTTATTTCAGAAAGTATGACAGATTTTCTCTGTAAACACTTTTCCTCAGCATCTGATTATTGTGTCCATTAAATCCTGAACATCAAGGGGGTCCAGTAAAAAACAGGCACACATCTTAGCTCAGGACTCTTTTAGATGTCCTAAATTGATTTCTTTGTCCCCATGTCCAGCTACAGACACATTTCTACTGCAGCAGTTACATCCACTGAGGCTAGAATAGAAAACAATGTTAAAAGGGTTCTTATTGCTCAAAAGGTTTTAATTTAAAGTTTGTTTATTGCAAGTGCTCGATAGTGATTGTGGGTCAGATGGTACTTAATTAAATTAAGAGCTTTTGTCTGGCTTAACAGGCTCTATCCATGGTGATTACATCGTGTGTGTCCAAGTTAAGATGGGGGTTAACACTAAGTTTGACATCTAATGAATGAGAAATGTAGATTGTCTTCTTCATCTGCCCTTTCAGTCTTATTTGTGTCTCACCTTTCCTCGTCCTCTCAAAGGATCCAGCAGAAGCATCAGTGACTGTTTTGATTGGAGGTAAACAACCCAGTACCTGTTCAACTAAAACCAGTAAAGGTGGGGTCAGTCTTAAAGGAGGCGGCCAACATGGCAACGACAGCCATCAGAGTGCCAGATCAGCTTCCCGTCCAGCGAGATCAGCCCTCCGCCTCTGCAGTAGCCGCAGCTTTTCCTCCCTCCACACACCTTCCCTCAACGCCCCTCCATTCATAAGAAGCAGCCGCTCCCTCGGCAGACTAGATCATAGATCAGTTAGGGATGGTAAGTTGATTTTGTTCATTTAAACATTAGCATGTTCTGCTGCTTTAATACAATACTAAAGTTTATTTGCATCCAAACTGAGAAAAACTCATCAAATAAATAATTTCCTTTTTCGGCTCTGCAACAGATTCCGACCATGTAGTAAGGAAAATTCAGACTACTGGGGGGAAGTTTTTGCACCGTGGACAGCGGTCGTCCTCTTTGGAGCAGATCAGGTGAGCAAGAACAAAGACTCAAGTTACATGACTTGGACTCGACCTCGAATTGAGTCATAAATTTAATGACTTTAGACTCGATTTGACAAAATCTCGAAGGACTTGCGACTTGAAAATAAATAACTTGTGACTTAACTCGGACTTGAGCTTTTTGACTCGAGAAGACTTGAGTTCCTACTCTTCTATGACAAAAGATTTTATAAAATGAAATTATTTTTAATGATCAATGAGCCTGCTCAAACCCCTGCGAGACGGTACCCTGCCATCCAAAGACAAACTGGACTTGGATTGACAGATCCACCTGTAAACTGACATCAAGCTGAGCTGAGATGTGCGTGCACTAGCAGTGAAAATTATTTCAAGAGTGATATCCCTCTAAAGTCTAAAAGGATGCTGGATTTATTTATTTTTAAATATAAGCATTATTTCACTTTATATCACTATTATTTGACAAATATGTACTCTATTAAAGTAATTCATTAGTTATATCAGTTGAATAAACTTGCTCCATAAAATGGCACCAACTGTGGTACATTATGTACTCATGACTTGTCAAGACTTGTAAATTAAAGTTGAGGACTAACTTGACTTGGGACTTTAGTGACATGATTTGAAACTTGAGAAGCAGTGACCTTTTCCCACCTTTGCTAGAATAACACTAAAGACTTTAGGGAGAATGCATCACTGTTTTTAATGTACACATGAGTAAAGCAAGTGATTAAAATGAGTCTTTTTTATTTTAAGAGATCCCAAAGACCGGTGCTCTATGAATCATACTGAGGCAATGAGGACAAGCGGCTCCTCTCAGCAGAGGGAGTCTTCCTCCTCTTTGGTTCCTACAGCTGCCTGTCTCCATCACAAAGATATAAAACAGGTCATTTTGTTTTGAAGTATTTATTTTTATTATTGCATCTTTGTTTATTTTCTAACTTTGACATACTGATGAGCTGTGACAGGTCATGGTAGCACATAAGTTATTTCCTTTGTTGAAACATGAACACTACTGTTCATACACTCCATTCTGCCACATGCTTACTATCATGACATGTAAAAAGCATTTTGTGCCAAATGTAAGAAAAAAGTTCAGACATAGCTTTAGCTTTAGTTTTTAGAATAGTTGAAATGGCCTCTAATCTTGTCAGATCTTAATCCAACTAAACATAATGATTGCCTGTACAACTCTTTTCACATTTTGAAAAAAAAAACAAAGAAAAAATAAAAACAGTAATATGTATTGTAACGAGTGAACAAATATCTATCCGCTTTAGACCAATTAGGCTTGTTGGATGAGGATGCCGTAATATATCAAGAACTGTTTTATTTAATTGTCAATGAAAGTAGCTACAGAAATCAAAAATAAAAAAAAGGATGTCAGAACCTTTCCATGTGTGTCTGCTGCTGGATGTTAGTCTCCCTTTCTCTCTGATTCAGAGCCGTTATATGCGCTCCCTCTCCCTCTCCACCTGATTGTTGACGTTAACTAGTTGTTCAGGTGAGAGAGGAAGGAGGAAGGGAAGATGTAGAGGAAGAGAGTGCACTAAAGCTGTATGAAATGATGCTGTGCATTGTATGAGACCTGTCCTACAGAAACATAAACTATTTTTTGTGATTCATCAATATTTCCTTTTCCAGACCAGAGATGGCATCTACACACTGTGTGCAATGACGTCTGGAATGAGACGCAATTTGGTCCAGGCAGTGTTGAAGAAAGCACAGCCAGGTCTAAGTAATGTGTTCCAGAGGTGAGCTTTCGTTTTTGTCCTGCCTTTCTTTGCCTCATACTTGAATTTTTTGTCTCTCGGTAACAAACGTTTCTAGGGTGTCATGCCTCTTGTTCAAATTTCTGTGTATTCCAAAGCTCCCCTTTAGAGTCGAACACAGAGCACCTGCACACGCAGCAAACATATGACCAGAGAGAGGAATCAGATTCAGGCCAGCAAGCCAAGGAGCCAGAACTATCACAAAGTTCACCTATAGAAGACACGTTAGGTTTTCCCTGTGTTGTCTTTACTACTGACAGTCAGGTGCCAGAGGACAGACATGCTCATCAATGCTCACAAGTGGTTGAAGCCGAAGGAATGGGTGAGAAATGTAAGAACTCTTTTCTGTAAAGTATCTGCGTATCCATATATGGAACATAATGTCGAAAATACATAAATTCATGTTATAAATCATTTAATCCCATACAGAGTAAGAAGCAAATAAAATACATATTGACGAAAGGCGACAAATACCTGTGACTTTTTTCATAAATGGGAAAATGGCTACAATAGTGCAGCATTTGTCATGGTTTATTGAGAAAAAAGTGAACAATTAACTGATTGTCAAAGAAACTCAAAATGACACTACTTCCACAGCCAACATCTCATGCAGTGACCATTTTACTGAAAATGTGAAGATGGAGAGAGAAACTGGGCAGAGCTGGCAGGAAGACGATCCTCTTCAACAAACTAAAGACCAACAGACAACATTAAACATTACCAGCAATGTCAAAGAATGGGAAACAATGTTTCATGAGCCACACTCTGTTCAACTTGTCAAAGAGGTGAGATGGTATTTCATTTGATCCACTATAGACACCAAAAAGTTACATTAATCCAAATTAAGAAAAAACAAGATAAATCATCACGTATGTGACCGTTTCTTTAAAGCTGGAACATACACAAAGGGAACTTACTCAACTGCAGCAATTGAACAAGAATCTGCAGGAGGAGCTCAAGCAGGAGAAGGAGAATCATTCAAAGGAATGTTCTTTTTCCCAGGTATAACTCGTAAGACACTGAAATCACATCCAATAAACAAGTTGCCCTCACATCTTTTCCATTATTTGCATTGATTCTCCTGATTAAGGACTTTTGTTTTGTAGAACAATGCAAACTCATCTCCAGATCGAGCTTTGGTTTTCCAGCAGATGCAGAAAATAAACCATGATCTTCACACTGAGCTGGAAGCACAGAGGAGGATTCAGGAGGAAGCCAGAGAAGCTGAACTACGACGGAGAGTCGACCTCTTGGCTCAACAAGCACAGCTTTTGGTCACAGGTGATGCCACTGCACTTGCACAAGCCCAAATAGAGCAAGACAGACGACAGTTTAAGGAGCAGCAGGCGGAGTGGGAGCATTGCGCCTCCTCCCTGAAGTCCCAGCTGGACACCAGTGAGAAGCAGAGGAAGCAGGTTGAGTCACGTTTGACCCAAGTACAGCAGGAGGTACATGGTTACCAAAGTCTCCAAGAAGAGGCAGAGGACCTGCAAAAACGTCTCCAAGATGTGACGGCTCGGTTTCGTACCTATGAGGAAGGGCAGGCAAAAAAAGAGAGTCAACTGCAAAAGCATCTGATGCTGCTCCAAGCAAGTCAGGACAGAGAGCGGAAAAGCCTGGCTGCCAGTCTGGCAAAGTCTGAGGAGCACTCGAAAGAGCTTCAGGAGCAGTTAAACAGAGCTGAACAGGAGATAGAGGGCCTTCGCAAAACTGAAACTGGGACAAAAGAAATCGAGAATGTGCAGCAACAGCTACAGGAAAAGTTGGATCACACAGTGTCTGCTATGCAGCAGCTCCAAGATGAGAAAAAACAGCTTAATCTTCACTGTGAAGAGCTGCAGAACCAGATTTTAGATCCAAAAAGGGAGGCTGGAAAGATGCAGGAGTGTTTGAAAACAGATGAGACACAATACTACAATCTGGAACACACTTATGAGAGAGTGTGTGAGGAATTGCAGGTGGTGTTAGGAAAGCTGCGACAAAAGGAGATAGAGATGCAAGAAATCAGAGAAGGATATGAGAGACTTCTTGACAGGAAGGAAGAAGAGCTGAGTGAGGTTTTGTTAAAGATGGAGGTCTTGGGAAATAGTTTGGAGGAGACTGAAGTCAAACTCAATGAAGTGCTAAAGGGTGGCTCCTCTCAGCCGAAGCTGCATAAAAACTTCAATGATCTTGATGACTATCACATCAAAGGCACTGATTCCTTTGAGCTCGGAAGAAGCCGCTCTCGCTCAGTAGATTCATCACACTGCGTTATCCCTGGAGGAGAGGATGTAGACAGGTTTATGTCAATGATCCAGTCACTTGAAACAAAGCTTTATCTCACAGAGGAGAAACTACGAGACATTACAAGAAGACTAGAAGAATATCAAAGTCACAACTGCTGCCAGAACCCACAACTGTGCTCTCAGCTAAGTCAGAGCAGAGCAACTGCTCAGCACCTTAGTCTGCTGCTTCATACTCAGGCCACACAAAGCCAAAGCTTCGCCCAGGACACAGAAAGTCTGTGCAGGACACTGGCGGGCAGGTTTCAGGTGGCCCTGAACATCGCGCTAACATGCAGTGACATTCTTCAAGCTAGCCCAGTTAATCTTTTACATCTCAAGAAGCACCTCAACACCATTGTGGCTTGCCTACAGCAGGGAGAGAAAGAAGCCGAGAGGCATCAACTCGAATCACTTAATACCAGGAAAGAAGAATGGAAGCGCCTCAAAGATGAGAAATTAGTTGCATCTGCAACTGACGTCCATCCTCAAAGTGAAATAATCAGTGCGCAAATGTCCCAGGAGGAGGATGAAGAAGGTACCCAGGAATGTTTAATGAAAGAGCTGTTTGTGGTTGAAAAAATTGTTTCTACCCTTCAAAATCAACAAGTTGCATTCAAGCTAAAATCAATATCAACAGAGGTTGAGGGTGGGCTGGCGTGGCAATACAAAAAGATGATTTCTCAAAGAATGGCTCTAAAAACACAAGTTAGGATGGGGTTAGAGAGAGAAAACTGTAACAGTGACGAGTCCTCAATGAGTGTAATTGGTCTGGCCTGTGCTGAAGCTCAGCTTATTTATACTGCCCTGAAACTTCAGCAACAACATGAGAGTATGAGTCATGGAAATCATCAGAACTTGGAGCTACAAAGAGAGGGACAGCGTGATATCAACCCTCCAGAGCTGGTTCCTTATAAGGAACAAGAGCTGGTTGACAGTGACGTATCAGAAGAAGCTGCAACACCGGTAGAAAAGGATCTACCAGAGAAGCTAGAAACAAAGAAAGAACCAGAGTGGTTAGAAAGACTAACATCTCGGCTGCAAAGGCAAGCTAAGTTCTTACACCAGATATACCAGGAGCTCTCTGATAACAATCAACATAGAAGCGTGCGTTGTATAGACCAGTGCATGGAAAACTTTTCCACAGACGACTTACACATTTTACAGGAGCAGACGAAGCTGGTTTATCTTTCAAACAGGATATGCCTCGACTTGGACGACAACCTTAAACAAATGAAAGAGCTGCAGCAAAAAGTGGAAGTCCTTTGCAAGCAAGACCTAATGAATGAGCAGATGGGGTTTAATCACACCTTGTGTCAGCTTCAGGAGAGCAACACTACACTGAGAGAGTTGCTACAGCGGGCTGAGAAAAACATCCATTCTCTACAGTCGGAGAAACAAAGACTGCTGGAAGACTTGAAGAAAGTTCCAGATTATCACAAGGAGGTGGAGGAAGAATTTCAAGAGAAAATAAAAGAGCTGCAGCAGATCCACGAAGAGGAGATGAAACACCTGCACGCATGCTACGGCAAGCTAAGAAAATCCTGGGCAGCCGAGCCTCTACTTATTGAAGGCTCTATATCAGGGCAGAAAACAACTAAGGAGAGCACAGAAATGTTCACACGCAACTCAGAGGACATGAGGGAAGGCAACCAAGAAGACCTAAGAAGACTTCAGGTATCAAAAAACATATGTTTGATTGGGTTTTTAAAATGTTATTAAACTATTTTATTCATGTTTTCACAGACATCAAAAAGCTTTTGTTTTGATCTGATTATCAAGAACAAATTCATGAATGTATGAGATGAAATCAAATGGCCTTCTATATTCAAATCTTATATAAAGTCTGTCAAAGTCAGACCATAAGGCCGCTCTTTGTCATTCATCAGCACCCTCTTGATCAGACAACAAAGTCTAATTGTACATCTCCCTAATCTAAAGAAAGCCCAATGTCTGTTTGTCCGTCCAGGGATACAACTCCAGTCAATTCAGCTGAGAATGCTTGAGAAAAAAACCCTCTTGTGTTAATGTATTGAAGTTTTTCCAGGAATCCTGTGATCAGGAAGTTATTGCTATGGAAGAAATGCAGAGAAAAACTATAGAAGCTCTTCAACAGCAGCATCAGAAGGAGGTGGCTGAGCTCCAAAGGGAAAAAGAGCAGCTCTTGAAGGAGGAAACAGCTGCTACAATGGCTGGTAAAGGTTCAAGACACAAATCTGGCATGTAATGTAACATTGAGGTCAGAATAAGAAGAAGCTCGCCATTTAGTTTTTGAATATGGTAAACTGGGTAAAGCCAACTAGACTTTAACTTTGGATGAGAAAAATTATGATACATTTAAAAAAAGAAAGAAGCTCCAAGCAATCCACTTTTGATAAATGTACTTCATTTCCTTAACCTGGATGACTGTTTATGCCTCTAGTTTCTTCACCAAATAACATAAAAAATGAGATCTGTGAACCAATGCAGTGTCACAATTTATGAAAACGTTACTTCAGGATCAGGAGAAACTGGTCCATGCTTTCATCTCCAGCAGACTGGACTATGGGTAATGGTCTTCTGACAGGAATCCCCCAAAAGAGCATCAAACAGCTACAGCTGGTTCCGAACCCTGCTGCTCGGTTCTTAATCAGAACAAAGAGGTCAGAGCACATTACTCCAGTTTTAAAGTATTTACACTGGCTCCCAGTCAGCCTCAGAATAGACTTTAAAGTTCTGCTGCTGGTGTATAAATCTGTGAATGGGTTTGGTCGAGAAACCATCAGATCTATGGACACAGGTCAGATAGTAGAGCCCAGAGTTCCGAGCAAACATGGTGATGCTGCTTTTAGTTGTTATGCTGCAAAGAAATGGAACAAACTGCCAGCAGAGCTGAAATAAGCTACCAATGTGAACATTTATTAAATCAAAGTTAAATCCACTCGTTTTCTCTACTACGTATGACTGAGAGGGAGATTTTTAATCATGATGTTGTTGATTTAATGCTGTTTTTAAATGTTGTACTGCTGATTTTAATGGTCTTATTGATTTTTAGTCTGTTGAATGTTTTCTGTGGCACTTTTTAATCATATAAAGCACATTGAATTGCCTTGTGTTTGAAATGCGCAACACAAATACATTTGCCTTGCCTTGCATTGAGTAACTTTTTAAATGAACACCATGAACTTTTGATTGAATGTGTAAGTTAAACATTTTACAGCGATTGTGGCGATGAGAAAGGCGCATCAACAGGAGCTGCAGAAGAGCAGACAAGCTCAACGTCTGAGGGAGAGTGCTGATATCACACAGCTCTGCATCGAGTATGAGTGAGTGACCGAGTTTATCCTCCTCTTTTCACAAACCTCCATTGACACAAAAAACAGGTACACATGACCTTATATAAGAAAGAAGAAAAATACCAACAACACGACAACCTCAATGTCCATCCTCACTCTCCTGGATGACATTATCTACATCTGTGTTTGATAATCACAGGAAGGAGATCCAGTTATTGCATGATGAGCTGGAGACGTTATCGGTTCAGCACAGTGAGAAATGTGTTGAAAACACTCAGCTGAACCAGGAGCTGCAAGGGACTAGAGAGTCAGGGATGCAGTACCAGCAGATAAACAAGCAGCTTAAAGACAAACAGGTGGGAGGAAATTGAGTTGAAAGTATTCCTAGATTTAAACGCATCAGTGGCTTCTTCGTCTCTCAATATATTTTCCTTTGCTTTCACATGAAAAGTGGTGTGTGAATAACCGTTGATGGATTGATCTACTGTCTATTGATAAGGAGGAAGTCTGTGCTCTCTGCCGTGTTTAATTCTCTTAGAAAGAAAGTGATGAAGTGCCTCAGCCACATTCTACACTGAATGGAAAACAACCACAACTTATTCCTCAAGTTGATGACTTCTATGAGATGGAGGTGAGTGTATTTGTAAGCCAGAGTTTATAATGTCATCAGTCATCCACGTCACATAGAATAACTTAGTTAAACCACGTGGTCTTGATGTGCAGGTCATTTTAAGAGCAAGAGAGGCAGAGATGCAGTTTCTCAAGCAGGAAGCCCGAGCCCTGAGAGAGGAGTTGAAAATAAATCGAATGGTCCAGAATCACAAAATGAATTTTTCCAAGTGACAGATGTGTCATTAATCCAAGACTAATGCTTTTATGTGTGTTTGCAGGATAAAATATACGCCCAGAATAAGCTCAAGGCTCTCTGTAGCATCAACGGTCAGGGAGATAAACAGCAGCGTGTCAACACACACACTGGAGATCCCCATTTATCCGTCTGCCTGAGTGAGACTCTTTAAATAATGTTCACTCTTTTGTGGTTAGTCCAATTGATATTTTTCTTAAGTTGCTTTTTTCTGCTCTTCTTTTCTCAGAGGAATCTGCAACAAATGTCGCCCTTCCAAAGAAAAGTGAGAGACCATCACTCCTGCATCAAATAAGAGCAATCCGTTCAAAGGTTAAAAACAACCCATCTATGTATTAATAGGATTTCAATTCAATAATATGTTTTATTTGCAAAAAAAAAGGTGTGAAAGTAAGGGTTACTAAAGGGTTTCAGGCTTCCAGGTTATGAACTGTCTGCTGAGCCAAAGTAAAGGCTGTTGCACTTCACAGTAGTTTTATACATAAGGCTGACATTAAACTGTCATTATTATGACATGACACCCGTGACAGGTGTCATTAGCATGAATAAGGTGTCATGAAGGCTATCATTAAGTGTGGTTTGTTGCCCTAACCCAGGGATCCAATCCAATCCAACTTTATTTGTTTAGCACTTTAAAACAACCACAGCTGACAAAAGTGCTGTACAGACAAAAATAAAATACATAGCAGCTCACATGAGATAAAAAACTACATTTGAAATACAAAACAAATTGAAAGGCATAAAACATGAAATACAAAATAATTTAAGAAGCAGGGACAAGCAACTTCTATCACAGTGGGGTCCACAAAAATGTGATTGTCTGATTTTAGGGCCACATTGTCAACATTCATGTCAGCATTTAGAATAATGACCAAGCTGAGCATTAATACAGGAAAGAAGTTTTTTGAGTTCTTAGACATTTTCTGTGTTTTTGATTTCATTTTGTAGATTTTCTCATCAATGTGGTGAATTTTTTTTTTTCTTTTTGTGTGTTTTTCAAGTCGTTGTGTGTTTTTGATGTATATGTTGTTGTTATTTAAGTCATTTTGTGTATTTAAGCAGTTATTTAGTGTCTGTTGTCATTTTGTGTGCTTTACTTACTTTAGGAATATTTTTTTCTATTGGGTTTTTTTTTTTTCATCTTTTTGTATTTTGTAGATATATCTTTTTGAACTTTTTGTACTTTTCTTGACACTTTGCGCACTTTGCTGTCATTGTCTATGTTTCTGGAGTTTTGTGTATTATGGTGTTCCTTGTAGAACTTCCAACTTCATGAATTACGACTTAGTTTTGGGAGCCGCACAAAATTGACCGAGGGTCGCATGTGGCCCCTGAGCCGCCAGTTGTCTATGTCTGCCCTAACCCTTTGTTACCCTAACCCTATACCTAACCCTAACTCCTAACCCATCAGATTTCTCCACCTGACCCATAAAGTGCCAACATAGCTCCAAGGTCACTTTAATGACAGCCTTCATGACACCTTATTCATGCTAATGACGGCGTAATATCAGCCTTATGTATAAAACATTAAGTATAGTGTTACCAAATCATTTTGTCAAATAAGAAACAATCTGACACCTTCAGTTAAGACACTTTATCACTTTGTCACACTCTAACACTGTCACCAGACACTAATAATAAATAGAATAATGTTGGTCACCTGTTAAATACGTGCTTGGCATCACAGATGTTAATAGGACAACAACACATTAATAAATAATATCCATACTTTTAGGTGTTAATGACGGTAGTGTCATTGAGCTGTTTGGGGAAAACAGGCCCCACCCCCACTAGTCAGTTTGGAGCAGAAGAGTCTTTAATATGATAAATATGACCATGTCTGGTTAGTCATACTGTTTTGAAAACATGTCCTGTTTTCAAATTTTTCTCTGTTTCTCTGTTTTGTTTTTTTTAGAGTTTGAAAGAAGGTCTAACTGTCCAAGAAAAGATGAAACTCTTTCAGTCCTGATCCAAAGAAGGTCATCTCTGCTCCTCCTAATAAACAAACTGCTCAGTGAGATTTCAGGATATGTTTTTGGCTCAAATCGACTTTTTTTCTGTTTCCATTTTTCCAATCCAATAAATCCAATAATCTGGAGGTAAATTTGATCAAGATTTTGATACATTTTGATGCCACCAGAGGGCGCAACCAACATACCTTTAGACACATTTAGAGAAGTCACGAGCAGGGAAGTACCGGTACTATATGTGTATTTATATGTTGTGTGTTTTGTAACTTTTAGGAAATCTTGTGTTTTCAATAAACCCTTTCTTCCTTCTTTGGGTGCTTCTCTGTGCATTATTATTACTTTATAGAGGGTGGTGGGTTTGAATCCCAATGGTCAAGGTTTGCATCCAACAGTCCAAAATAAATAATTGACATTTGTAAAGGAATACATATATGTATGTTTATTTGTATAGATTTGTATTGTATATCTATGTGTTCAAAATATCAAAGGTGTATTCATATTTTAATAATTATTAGCTTGAAATGTTATATCTTTGTCTGTTAAAGAAATTAAAAAGAATAAATACTATTTAAAAAAAGATTTGAATAGAATGCACAGTAAAGAAAATATAGAATATGTCATAAAAGTAGTAGTACAAAAGGTTTTTAAAACATAAAACACATTGTAGCACATTAATGTTTCAATTATGTATATTTGCCAGAGACTTTAGGTGTATTAGGTGACAAAACCTCACAGAAACTCATGATTAGCTGAATTAGGGAAGAATGGGTTGAAGATAGACCTTGTGGTGTTTGGCTTGGTGCTGGGCTGTGGAGGGTCTCTATGCTTTTATTTTGAAACATCAACTATGCACTTGTAATTTATATTTATTTATAAGCTTTGAAAACCTTCTCCAGAATATTCATCCTCCACTAAAGGACTACTATACTCATTGTGCGTCACCAGATCCACCACATCAAAGCGATCAGCAGACACCTCTGAGGAAGACTGACAGTTAGCCCTGGAAACATGTCAGGAGATTAAAGTCTGAATAAATCGTGGGTGTCAAACTCATTGATCTTAAGTGGGATGCAGATTTTAGGTGGGAAAATGAGCAATTTCAACATTAATGTCCCCAAGTTTGTACTTTACACTATGTATAAATCATAAATAAAATATGTAAGGCACCTACAATATCAAGCAATAAGTGATAGATATCAGTCCCTGCAGGATTTTCTTCTTTTAAATTTAATTAATTTTGTGCCCAATTGTTATTCAATTGGCAGAAATTATGTGATATAATTTCAGGAAAATGTAGTTTTTTGAACAATTTAGCATTTAAATTACTACAGTCAAATTGCGATCCTCCAAATATTGTGGAGTTTCATTGAATTTGTGTATTTTGATATCTGAGCTATCTTAGCTGACTATTTATAACTGAAATATTTCATATTGTAATAAATGTTTTTTTCTGTCTTTGAAACTTTCTCCTGCAGGCTGAATTTGGTAGTTCAAGGGGCCGGATTTGGCCCCCGGGCCTTGAGTTAGACACATGTGACTTATACTGTCAGAGGTAGTGTTTAAAGCTTGGTCACCAAAACAAAAACATGGACACTCCCCCTCCCCCCCACACACACCTGACTCTGTGACACTGAGTGTGACCATCCAAAGCAGACCAATGCCAACCATTTGGCGTCACTTCTGAATGTCCATCAGAAATATGTGATCTTCATGCTGTCGCTTCAAAATGCTGCTGCTGACATTTAATAACGTGCTTCACATCACTCAGAGAGGCTCCAGCTGGCCTCATGTAACCTACAAAAACACGATCAGTGTGAACCTGGATTTATTCCCAGGATCTGATTTCATAGCAGAAGAAAAGCCGTGGCTTCCAGTATCCGAGCAGAGGACCTCATCTCAAAAGCCACAGGTTTCTTGGAGGTACTTCACTAAAGTGGATCATGACACCTCGTGAAAACCCAACTCTCCTCTTTCATTTGGAGTGACTTCAGCCCAGGAAACTCAGGATATGTGAGCCAGCAAATGTTTCCATAGTGAATACCAATCTGCACCTGTTGGCTCACGTGTTGTTTGTGCACAAAACCAAAAAGTGACAAACATCCGTTCCACACCATGTGATAATCCAACATGAATCATACAACAAGTATGTTTAACATTATCTTTTTGAACATGGAGTGACCTCCTGCAGTAACAGCAGCTGTGACAGTTTGCCAAGGACTAAAATAGTTATTTGAAGGGACATCTGCAGCTGACCTTAGAGATCTGTCAACCACAGACCAGCCAAAAGATTAGGACCACTGACATAAGAAGTAATAACAGGACTTTTCATCACAACACGTGTTTTAAGTGGGACATGATGCGTACTAATAAACTAACATTTTGTCCTCACAGTAAGGACTTAAAAATAATCAAGAATTTATACAAATTTGACACAGATTTATTAGTGAGAATGCATGCAAATGCATCCTCATTTATGTTAATGCTAGGCTGATGCTTTTGCTAGGTTAATGCATAGCTATTGCTAGGTTAATACTATTGCTAGGTTAATGCTAATGCTAGGCTGATGCTTTTGTTAGGTTAATGCATAGCTATTGCTAGGTTAATGCTGTTGCTAGGTTAATGCTAATGCTAGGCTGATGCTTTTGCTAGGTTAATGCATAGCTATTACTAGATTAATGCTATTGCTAGGTTAATGCATAGCTATTGCTAGGTTAATGCTATTGCTTGGTTAATGCATAGCTATTGCTAGGTTAATGCTATTGCTCAGTTAAGGCATAGCTATTGCTAGGTTAATGCATAGCTATTGCTAGGTTAATGCTATTGCTAGGTTAATGCATAGCTATTGCTAGGTTAATGCTATTGCTAGGTTAATGCTATTGCTCGGTTAATGCAAAGCTATTGCTAGGTTAATGCTATTGCTAGGTTAATGCATAGCTATTGCTAGGTTAATGCTATTGCTAGGTTAATGCATAGCTATTGCTAGGTTAATGCTATTGCTAGGTTAATGCTAATGCTAGGCTGATGCTTTTGCTGGGTGAATGCTAATGCTAGGCTAGTGGTAACGCTAGGTTAATGTCATGTGGCCATACCAGCCTGTCATTGCCTGATCCCATTAGATCTCTGAAGCTCAGCAGGTCTGGGCCTGGTTAGTAGTTGGATGGAGACCACTGAGAATTCCAGGTGCCACAGTGGGGTATCAGTCACAGCAGTGATGTCTGTCAGTGTCCTTGGGCAAGACACTTCACCCACATTGTCTAGTATAAATGTATGTATGTGAAGGAGTGTTGGTGGTGGTTGGAGGGGCCGATGGTGCACTATGGCAGCTTCGCATCCAGTCAGTCTGCCCCAGGGCAGCTGTGGCTACAACAGTAGTTTACCACCACTAAGTGTGGAGTGAAAGAATAATCCCTTAATGCTGTAAAGTGACTTTGAGTGTCCAAAAAAGTGCTATATAAAATTGATGTATTATTATGTATTAATTATTAATGCTATTGCTAGGCAAATGTTAATGCAATGGTGTTAGTATTGATGCTAGATTAATGTTAATGCTATGCGATTTTTTTTTTATTAGGTGAATGCTAATGCTAGGTTAGTGCTAATGCTAGGCTAATGCTATTGCTAGGTGAATGTTAATGTTAGGTTAATGGTAGGTTGATGCTATTGCTCAGTGAATGCTATAGGGTAATGTTAATGCTAGAGTAATGCTAATGGTAGGTGAATGCTATTGCTAGGCTAATGCTAATTCTGCGTTCGTGTTAATGCTAGGCTATTGCGATTGCTAGGCTAATGCTAATACTAGGTTAGTGTTAATGCTAGGCTAATGCTAGGTTATTGTTATTGCTAGGTTAATGCTAACGTTAATGCTAGGTTAATGGTAATGTAAGGCTAATGCTAATGCTAGGTTAGGGTTAATGCTAGTTAATACTATGTTAATGTCAATGCTAATACTAGGTTATTGTTACTGCTAGGCTAATGCTAATGTTAATGCTAGGTTAATGGTAATGTAAGGCTAATGCTAATGCTAGGTTAGGGTTAATGCTAGTTAATACTATGTTAATGTCAATGCTCATATTATGTTATTGCTAGGCTAATATCAATGCTAGCTAATGCTAGATATAGCAAATTTATGCTAATGATAGTTAATGCTAATACTAGCTAATACTAACACTAGCTAATACTAATACTAATGCTAATGTTAATGCTAGCTAATGTCAATGCTAAGCTAATGCAGTTCGACGCGGGCCGGCACCTGCATCCTCACTTGCATTTTCTGCAGAAAATTCAAACATTATAGTTTGTATTGAAAACAGTTTGTGTCACCTCTAAAACTGTTGGTATTGTGAGGTGTTTCCAGTGTGTAATGATTGGTTTAATATAAAGAAAGCCATGATTTTTCAAGGCTCCTTGAGATTCTAACCGTTGACCCTCTGATTACAAGCCCGTTTCCTTAACCACTAGGCCAGCACTCTCTATATGGACCAAATTTGTCTGAAATAAAGAAAAAGTTGAAATGAAATGAAATGAATTAACTAATTTAATAAATGTAAAAAATAAAATTACAGAAAAACAAATATGAATCCAAGCAGAAGAAACACAATATTTGTGAAAAAGACAGTGCTGTGGGGAAAACAAGAAGAAACAGCAGATGAAGTCAAGAAAAGTTGAACAGGTATAAAATGGGGAACAAAAGAAAAATATTACTTTTAAGAGAAGTTTGATTTATTTTCTATTACAAAATTGTTGATTGAGCAGAAAAGACATGTCGCGTCATGCCTGCAGCTGTCATGCGTAAAGTGGACAGTGAACATCTGCCTGCTGAATAAATGTTTAACACTCCCTGTTGTTAGTTGTCATTTTTGCAAATCACATTGCGTGAGCTAAATTGATCAATTTGCATTTCCTCTCTTCGTCCCAACATGTTTGCATGTTCAAGCAGTGATGTCCTGAGCTTAATAGATCACTGAATAGATTGCTTTCATTATTTTTCCTGTTTGACA
Organism: Gouania willdenowi; assembly: GCF_900634775.1. NCBI lineage: Eukaryota > Metazoa > Chordata > Actinopteri > Blenniiformes > Gobiesocidae > Gouania > Gouania willdenowi. The sequence goes on along the minus strand of NC_041051.1, from coordinate 10,180,466 downwards.
GATGCCACTTTAGTAGATCAATGGCAACACTGGGAAGTTCGCACACGTTTTTACACATGCAAACCTTTAGTAAATTAAACTCTTAAATAGGTGTGGAACAGATGGCACAGGGTTAAAAGAGACTAGGGAGTAGAGCTTTAGAAGACCTGACCCGGCCTGCGCCCAAACTTGTCCGACCCGAATGAAGCCGATGTCTCTTTTCAACCCAACACATCCATGCGCACGCATGTTGATCTGATGCAAGTTTCTTTAATAACACAGCTTTATTCACTAGTGCCTTGTTCTGCATACAACTATAAACATGACAAGCAGCTCCATGTGACGGTACTGACGGTACGTGCATCTTTCTTGCGCTAATCGAAACACATCACCTGACCATGTATTTACCGTGTAGTGTCTGAACCCGGCCCGAGCTCGTGGTATAATGATCGAAATTAAGCTCAAACCCGGTTCGGGCAAAAACTTAAAGCTCTACTGGGAAGTTGAACTAGTAATCAGATTCAGAATAGCTTGCTTTGTTTTGTTTGGTTTTTTATCTTAAAGTATCTTAAATTTTGCAAAAAATAAATAAATAAATAAATGCAATATAGGGCTGGGCGATATAAACCAAAACTCATATCTTGATATTTTTTCTCAAAATGTTGATATACGATATGAATGTCAATCATTTTAATTCAAATGATGTTTGACCAGAAAGACAATTCTGGGTAAAATTTGCTGATGCAAAATGCCACACAGGCGCATTTATTAACAAACAGCTGCACAATATCAGAATCAGAAAAAAACTTTATTTATCACTGAGGGGTAATTAGAAAGGCAAAGATTAAAAAATAATAATAAATAAATAGAATAGAAATAAAAACAGCACTAATAATAATGATAATTATACACACACACACACACAGAAAACAAGGAGGTTGTATAGTAAGGCTAATATATAATATTAGATATAAATAAATATATATAATATATAAAACACTGATTTTGATATCAGCACAAAAAGTACATATTTTGATTATTTATTTTTGGAGTGTTTTAGAAAAGGCTTGATCAAGTGATATTACTCAAACAGGACATGACTGACCCATGAAGTGCTGGATTTTCCTATCGAAACAATATTCAATATCAATATCAGATCGGGACACCCTTAAAAAATACAAATGTAAATATTAAAATTATGTCAGAGTTAGGCTGAAAACTATTCACGTTGCTGTGCTACAAACCAGTAAAATAAAGTTATTTTGTACATGACTTTAATGATAGTTTTTCTTTTTTCGTCTTGTTCAGTAGAATCTGCTTTCAGATGGTTCTAATATTTACTCGACTATATAAAGCATTGTACAATTAATCATCATTGGTTAACTTTTACCTCTCCTTTAGTCTTGTCGTTGTGTGTGTTTTTGTTCACCTGCAGGAGTTGTTTTATCTGGTGCTGCTCCAGAAACTCTCTGCTTATTTATGACTGATCAGCAGTGGACGTAGAAACACCTGCACCTGTTCAGCCTGTATAAATAAGTGGCCCATTTAGTCAAGTGAAGATCAATGACTCCAACCAGAACAGGAACCGCTGAGATGTGCATGCAAACACAGAAGCATTCCTTCACCTCTGTTTCACTTCAAAAATACTGGGAATGAGACAGGAGCTCTGCTGATGTGAGGATGTGAGGATGTATGCTCTCACCTGTAACACTCAGCTGAGATACGCCAGTGTTCCTTGCTTGTTTAAAACATATATCATTTCTGAAGTGGAAAAAAGGTGATATTTAAAGCTGCAGTGTGTAGAATCATGAGACTTGTATAGAAACAACCATGCTCCACCATCCCCTCGCTCGTCCTTTTCGTATCCTTGAGGACGTGCACAACTATGAAGGTCTTAGCAACTTTTTTTCTCAATAGAGACTAGTGACAAATGTAGGGATTTTATCTTGTGTTATTGGAGAGTTTTCTGATGTTTTCGACTGAGAGTTTGACATGAATGCATGCATCACTACAGGTGTGCGGATCAATCCAAAATTATTGATAGTATCAATAACAACGTTGGGATTAGAGAGGTGAAGCAAATTATTATTGAAACAGGAAACGGAAGAGAACGATAGAACCTGAGAGTCACCCTGTCATGTTGGTGATCACAAGACCAGCAACTGGTGAAGAAGTGGGGGGGTCAAACCCCCACCCCTGGACTCAGAACAATAGAGGAACGGACACAGAAAGATAAAAAGGTTGATTCTTCAGTTTAGTTTTCTCTCCTTTGCGCACTGACTGCTGCACTTTCAACAAAGAAGTGACCTGTCTGTTTGTGTCTGTCAAGTATAAGTTGCGTAAAAGGCTGCTTCTCTTCGAAGGCAGCCGCATTTTTTCTCTGCCCATGCTCTCCTCCCTAATTTTCCCAGCTGCTTGTTTTGTCTGCTGTCTTGTGGATATAATAGGAGACTCTCTTTGCATTCATCTTAAAACTGAATTTATGGAATTGGTCAGCTGGCCACTTAATGCTATTGATCAAATTTTCTCAATGTAAAGTCCAGGCCGAGGTGAGCCTGCGTGTCCGGACGGAACGTTCCTGGCACAAATGGAAAGTTGTGGGCCTGTCTTTACTTTCCGTAGAGGACGTGGAGGATATATACATGTTTGGAATCATGGTCGCAGGGATGCTGTTGATTGGAGCTGGCAGCTTTCTGATCTATTGTCAAGTCTGTATTAGTTAACAGCTTTTTTGGGAAGGCTGGCAGTCATCACTGAAGGCACTAAACTCTCAGACTGTCACGATGAACCAACTCAAAAGTAAGCAGGATGCTACTTTAGAACGCCTGCGTGGAATCGACTCAATCTTTAAGAGGATGGAGAGGATGTATACTCGGCCATTTGCCACAATATTGGATTATTACTGAGACCAGAGACTCCAAGGCTACTGAAAGAGTGCTAGCCTGAAACAAAAACAAATCGTTATCATCCCTTTGGCCTCCCCACCTACATGCCACCATGGTTGTCTAAAATCTCACCATGGATGTTTACAGAGCTGATGCTCCACCCCTCCTCCTCCTCTTTACCATCTTGACTCTTGTCTGCCTAACCAGGCCTATCAAGGCCACATAACATCTGACTGTTTCAGAGAGGAGAGAAAAGGTTTTATTTTGTCTACGCCTTCCCTGCACTACACCCGCCCCCCCTCCCCTCCAGCTCAGGGAAGGTGTCTGTGTAGCAGCGCCCAGAGGGGCTGCACGCCCCCAGCAGCTAGATATCCTCTCCCTCTTTGCCCAGCCCCCGTTCCCTACACCCCGCCCCCGGAACCACCACCGACACCTGCCCTGCTATATGGTAATTGTGACTATGTTTTCTGTTTTGCGTAATGCATGCATGCTGAGAGGTGCTTTTTCCTAGTTTTTTACTTTAATCTCCAATAAGGAATTCAGTACAAAACCTGCCTTTCCCCGCCTCACCTCTCCTTGTGTTTTTTATCCCATTTCTCATCAAAATAAGGGGCGCCGCCCTTATGGCGCAGTTATCCCGCTCCTGTGCTCCCATGCTGTAAATGTTATGTGTGATTGTCTTTTCATGTTTTCTTGGACGGGATGAAGCTGAAATGTAATTTCGTTGCTCTGTTGCTCTGTAACATGTGCAATGACAAATAAACTCATCATCATCATCATCATCATCATCATCATCATCATCATCATCAAACCACAAATGAATACAAGCAAATGAAAAATCATGCAGGAGGAGACGTGAAGCCCATTCCCTGTCCCGACAAACCCAGAATATACTATTATCTATCCAGGTTGATAAGATCTTCACCATCAGTTAATATTAACTTCAAAAGTGCAGCTGGCCATATGTTACTCAGCATAATTTATAATTTTTCAGATAGCAAGCAAGTGTACGGTTCAAACAAAATGACAACAAGGATTTAAAAAGATAAAACTACTGGACACTGTCCTAAACTGGTGGTTTATCTGACATCACAATGCAATGTGTTGATAGGTAGTGGGGGGAGTGGTTATTTGCTAAACGTGTAGGCTGTCTGGCACACTTCAATGCTCAGCCATCTCTATGGGTACTCGGACCCCGAAGCACCCACGGAATCAGTGCCTATGGTTCTGCCAAAGTATATATTGGACCTTTAGACTGTTTCTTCTCCACACCTGCTTTCCTTTGCCGTCTAACTGATGTGTTTAATGCTGCAATGGGGACTTCTCCTGCTGCAATGTCTCCCATTGTACGTTACTACAGAGGGCGTGGACCCGCATCGACTTTAGTCAGGTAGCCAATAGTAACACCACAAAACAGCTCATGGAGCACTCTGTTAGTAAAAAGATCTCTGATTGGCTGAAAAGTCGTGTCATGTTCCTGGATTTATTAAACTCATATGCAAAGCCAAAAGAAGATGTTACAGTGCACTGTCCTTTCAGAACAGTTTGAATTACAATACGCTCAAAGATGATTATGCATTTTTGCCCAAATTAATTGACAAAATACTTACATACTGCCCTCTCTGCAGAGCATCTACAAGCGCAGAGTCCACAGGAGAGCTGCCGCCATCATCAAGGACTCCACTCACCCCCAACACGGACTGTTCACACTTCTACCCTCAGGCCGGAGGTACAGAAGTGTGAAATGCAGGACCAGCAGACTCAAAAACTCCTTCTTCCCCTCGGCCATTAGACTCCTAAATAAGTGATTGGAGTCTAATGAACTATTCATTCACCCCCCCCCCCCCCCCCCCTTCTCCACTGTACTTTGCACACCACCTGCATTCGTACTTTAGATGCGCCCATGCACAGCTAACACCATGTCTCTCTATTATGAAACAGCTTTTTTGCACATACCATTGTATATATCACCTCTCCTCTGTATAGCTAATATATTTGTATTTTTAATTGTACAGGTGTTTTGTATTTAATGTTCAGGTTTTTTTTGTTGAATAACAGTGTTGCATGCCACTGTTATTTATTATAGTTCTTTTATCTCGATTTAGTCCTTTATTATTTATTCCTTTATTACGTAGGCATTCACTGGCGGTCGGCAAAGCAAGAATTTCATTGTACAGGGAAACGTGTTTCTAACTGTACAGATGACAATAAACACTTTGACTTTTAAGGGAGTTTGGCAGCTAATGAGATCTATTAGAGATGTGTTTTGTTTGGAAAATGTTAAGTTACAAGTAGTAATTAAAAAAAAAATGTCAGCATAGCGTAAAAACACCCTGAAACAAAAAATGCTGTGGCCTGGATTCAACTCTGGCTGTTTGTTAGCATAATTGTTAGCCCGATTATGTTACTCCACAGGCTGAGAGTACTTTGTTATTGTGAGGCTGGTTGTTAATTTAGAGCCTAGTCACAAACTGGAGCAGGAAGGATGAAGAAAGGAGGGTCTAAATTAAGTTCCTGGTTTCTTGGTTATGTTGGTGCTTGTGATAGATCTTTCCTCACAGTTCACAGGCTGTGCACGACTTTTTCATAATTCTACTTTGCGTCATTATTGGTCTATAATATGATCAGTCATGCACAAAACAGACCCGCCACCATCAGATTAAAGCCTCATCCTTATTGGATACACTGGTTTGTTACATTACTTGTTTTGATAAATTCATGATAACAGAGGTTTTTGTAGTCACAGCTGTTACTTTTGCAAAACTTTGAAAGGCTACACTTATAAAAAAAAAATAATTTCATATGGATCATTACAGCATCTCAGATATTTGCATAATAAAATATTACAAGTTAGTAACAGTAAAACATTTTTGTTTTTTATATTGATCATAAACATAACAAGTTATATCATATTAAGAGGAACTGTACCATGCAATTGTTTATTTGAGTGATTTCATAGTCTAAAAAATATTATTTATGTAAAGAAAGATTAGATATGCCACACATCTTACTTAAGTTTGTAATGTATGATAAGTGTAAGATCTTTGTCTGACTTAAGAGTGAAATAATGATAAAAGCAGGTCACATGGCATTAGACATATAAATATCTGTGATATTCTTTTGAAAGCAGAGTATATTTCATTTAAAGCAGTGACGTGCTGTGAGGTTCACGACTGGTGAGGCACTGGTAACGCTGGAGTCAGATGCACAAATTGATGAAGCCAATAGAAGCTTAAATGCAATTCTTTAAAAAAATTTAAAATAAATATCATTTCTAAATTTGACAATTCTATTCATTTTTTATTCCGCAGTTGCAAGATTTTCTTGCACATATTGTATGTACTTGCACTGAAATTGTGCAATTCTGTTTCTGATTATATCTAAACATTGGCCTTGATTAAATTAACAATACAATAGCAAGAAAAAACTAGATTTTTCATGATATCAAAAAACATTTTCAATAATATGTATATGATATTTTTCTTTTTTTTTTTTCGGGGGGGGGGGACCTTTGACTAAAAGATGAAAGTCATTAATGATCTCAATGTAAAGTTTGGGGTTTAAGGGTCTTGTTAAGGGACTGATGCCTGCTCATTGTTGCTCTTCTTAGTTGTGAACAATTCTCCCAGCCTGTGTGGCACGATACTGTCTGCCTCACACTGTACTTTTTTCACTGTGCATTTACAGACAATGCTGCCGACCAGAAAGACTAAATATGTCACACACGTTCATTGAATATATCAGACTGTGGAACGTCAGCATGTGTGGACAAATTATCTTTCTCTTATTAGTGTAAGCATTTTCCATACCATGATGACAGGTGGGGCACTGCACGTCATTGATCTAAAGGAGTCCAGTATTTGCTCAGAAATGAAAAATATCCTATTGGTCAAAGTTTCTTTAATATGCTGAATAAAAACAGACTCAGTGGTACAGAGAATGATTACCAAGGGTAGCTTGTTACCAGGCTTTCTGTACAACTATCTGATCACCAGTGCTGGGAACGTTACTTTAACAAAGTAATTAGTTATAGTTACTCACTACTTGATCCAAAAAGTAACTGAGTTACTGAATTACTCTATAATAAAAGTAACTCATTACCAAGGAAAGTAACTATTTGCGTTACTGTTAAAAAAAAAAGTTGCTCTATGTTAAAGAATTCAGATTTTTTAGATGTGTGTGTCATGTGGTGCTTCATTAAATTTGAGTTGCTTACAATGGATGTGGACAAAGTCTTCACTCCTGGATATAATGAACACTTCACATGTACGTTCTTGCCTTTGACTACAATTCATTTAAAGTAGTTTTTGTATCGCCATCTTAAAAATGACAACTTTTCATCAGACTGCTCCACACTCACCATCTCTGCTGCTTCATCCAATCTGTAGTGTGTGTGTGTGTGTGTGTGTGTGTGTGTGTGTGTGTGTGTGTTGGCACATGTGTAAAAACACTGGCTCTGGTTGTCTACCATGAAACATGACGCCGCCTTAGCCAATCATAATCGCTCACCTTGTTTCTAACCCACCGCCTCACTATAAGGCGACTGTGGCTCAGGTGGTAGAGGGTCGTCTTCTGATCGAGAGGTTGGGGGTTCGGTCCCAGTACCTGACTATGTGTCGAAGTGTCCTTGGGCAAGACACTGAACCCTAAGTTGCTCCCAGTGGTTGACTAGCGCCTTGCATGGCAGTCCTGTCCCACTGGTGTGTGAATGTTAGAGTGATTGGGTGAATGAGCTGATATGTAAAGCGCTTTGGGACTGTTTCAGTGTAAAAACGCTATATAAATCAAGTCCATTTACCATTTTACAGCCAGTGATGCTTCCGGATAACAGTTTATTCACTCAATGCATGTAACGCATCGCGTTTAACGTTCAGTAACGATAACAACGTTGTAACGGCTTAAAAAGTAATACGTTAGATTATCCCGTAACTGAAAAAAAAAAAAACACTGTTACCTAACGCCGTTATTTTAAACGCTGTTATTCCAAACATTACTGATCACAAATCATCACTCACAGTAAACATGGTGATGCTGCTTTTGCCTTGCCTTGCCTAGATTCAGGTGTGTTGGAGCAAGGAGACATTTAGAAATTATACATAAAGCTTACGTTTGATCAAACTCTGAACAAAACAGTGCTCTCATCCTTTGTACACCACCGCCTGAAATGATTCAGGAGCATGTAGGCCAGAGGAGCGCTGATAGTCTAAGAGTGATAAAGCGTGACCCAACACCAGGAGCCTCTGAGTGTAAAAAACCTGCCCTACTTAGTCCTGCTGCAGTAAGGGGGACCTTTGGATAACTCACTGAGTATAAGCAAGCTATCAGCTACAGTCCTGTACATGAGCTCATAACCCATTTATAGGCCTGACATCAGTGCTAGTTTAGCAGGCAGTGAGCATAATTACAACAAGTGCACAAACATCATTTTAATGGGGAGAAACCTTGAATGCTACACACATGTTGCTTTGCTGTGTGTATTACCTCATCTTTTTTCTGGTTAGTAACAAAATGTCTTGTCAATAATAAGCAATATGTTGATTTCACAATAAAGTCCACTCTTAAAGGTCCTATATCATGCTATGTTAAGAGTTTCCAAAATCAACTACAGCCACATATGGGTAAAATTTTACATTTTGCTAAATAAAATACTAATTCATTAAGAAATACGACTTATTTTCTTTCAACCCAAAAGTTGAGACGCAAAGTTTCTCGGAGCTCCGCCTCTCCCCGTGCGAGTGCCTCCCATTTCGTGACGTAACCCAAGAGCCCCGGCAGCATGGGCAACAGACACGCCCACCAAACTTTGTAAACAGTTCCAGAGATACTAAACTGTGCATATTCTTATACTTATTTTCAAATGTATTTCAAATATAAAGACAGAAGTGAGTATGGCTAACATTTAGCTAGAGGTTTATTTTACGTACGGCTGTGGCTTCTCCATCAGTGGGTTTTATTGTAGGTTTGAAGACGTAATTTACTGGAAAATCCACTTTGGAACTGGCCAAGGTTCACCAAGCAGTCTTCTGTAAAGTGACGGTCACAGACGAACGGATGCTGGATGGTCTGTCACGTGCTCCCAGAGATAAATTCCAACCACTTCTGGCGAGTAGACTCTCCTTTAGGAAGTCTGAACAACTTCCGAGGACTTTCGCAGTCGAAAAACGCATTTTTGGTTAACAGACATTATCGTTTGGTACAAAAACAAAGATCGTTTCTATTACCTGTGCAGACTGGATAAGAAAGGACAATGACCATCCAAACAGATGTTCTTTGGCCGCTCGCATGCCTCTAGCACCAGAGAGAATGGGCGTGTATGTTCACTGTGGAGGCGTGGCACCAGCAGCAGGCACTTCCTGGAGGGGACGGTTCAGAATTCTAGTGACGTCACTAGAATTCTGAACTGCTGGTTTTTCAGAAGAGGGCAGAGGAGCCGCTCAGAGAGCAGATGCAGAAGGGAATCCCAATAATACTTTGGGGGTGTTTTTGATAAGGAATTAACATTGTAACAAGGTTAAAAGATCAAAAAAGTTGATTTGCATGATATAGGACCTTTAAAGACAATAAGGATTAACTATGATTTTTTTAATGATAAAAAAAAACATTTGCATTGCTACTTTAATTTGTAAGATATTATTTTTTTTTTAAATTGCTGTTTTGTCCACAAATCTTAGTGAATGAATTAAACTCAAATAATCCAAAAAACAAACAAATTTCCTCAAAAAATAAAGAAGTCTAAGATTCAACTCCCAACTTTCAAATGATGATTGACTGATTCTACACAGCACATTATCTACTGAGCAGTGCACATCCAAACATCATTAAAGTACAAAACTAAATTATAATATGAATCACAACCCTTATACCAAATTATTAATTACATCAAATTAAAAGCAGATAAAAAAAAGATCAAAATCTGACATCTGACACAAGCATGCACAATAAAATAATACAAAGTTAGTCATTCCGACCATGATTAGGATGTTTTCATGATTGTAGAAAATGTAGTACTATACTTGATCCAACAATTTTTAAATATTTTCTTTGTCATTAAACACATGATTAAATGCATATCTCCCCCACAGAATAGACTTTAATGTTCTGCTGCTGGTGTATAAATGTGTGAATGGGTTTGGTTCAGAATACATCAGTGAGATGTTAGTCAGGTATGAACACAGCAGGTCTCTCAGATCTATGGACACAGGTCATATAGTGGAGCCCAGAGTTCATAGATCTATGGACACAGATCAGATAGTGGAGCCCAGAGTTCATAGATCTATGGACACAGATCAGATAGTGGAGCCCAGAGCTCACAGATCTATGGACACAGATCAGATAGTGGAGCCCAGAGCTCACAGATGTATGAACACAGGTCAGATAGTGGAGCCCAGAGCTCACAGATCTATGGACACAGGTCAGATAGTGGAGCCCAGAGCTCACAGATCTATGGACACAGGTCAGATAGTGGAGCCCAGAGTTCACAGATCTATGGACTCAGGTCAGATAGTGGAGCCCAGAGCTCACAGATCTATGGACACAGATCAGATAGTGGAGCCCAGAGTTCACAGTAAACATGGTGACTGCTTTTAGTTGTTATGCTGCAACGAAGTGAAACAAACTATTAGCAGAGCTGAAGTCAGTGTCACATGGAAACTTAAATCCAAGTTAAAGTCACTCTTTTTTTTACTGTGTTTGATTGAAAGGGAGATTTTGTTGTAAATTTAATGGGTTTTTTTTTGTGCAGATTTTAAATGTTTTTGCTGCTGATGTTAATGTTCTTATTGATTTTTAAGTTGTTGAATGTTTTCTGTTGCACTTTTTGATCATGTAAAGCAGCGATTCTCAACTTGTGGGTCGGGATAAATAAATAATGTCTCTCATGTTGGACTTGTCTTTTATTTTGAAAGAAACTCTCCTTTTGACAGGAAAATAAATAGATTTATGTTTAAAAAAATATTATATACAGTATGTGTGTTTTCACCAGCTGTTTTTGAAAATCTAAATTTGGTTGGGGTCACAGTTTAATGACCGTGGCATACGTGGGTCCCAGTGTGAGACCAGTTGAGAACCCCTGATGTAAAGCACATTGAATTGAATTGTTTATGAAAAGCGTTATGTGAATAAATTTGCCTTGCCTTGCCTGAAGTTCAATTCTAAAATATAAAAACCTCATTAATATAATTTCTGTTTAACAATCTTGGCTTGGTTCTACCAGTTCTTAAAAAATGTAACACTATGCAACAATAATGCTATTTGCCTTCATCTCAGCAGGCTTTACACAAATGTGTTGTTCAGCGAGCTGCAGCTTACACAGTGTTCAGCATGTTCCACAGGAGCTGCTGTTTCTCAATGAGTCCAAATGGACACATCACCCACTCAGTGGTCTGTCTGCTACAAAAAGACTATAACACTGAGTGGGAAAATAAGACAATACTGCAGTGTTTACCACATTACATGCACATAACAAATGTTTCACTTACCTTACGAAGTATATTTGTCTACATTTCATTGTTTAACATTAATCAATCAGTAGATGTGCTGCACCCATAGGTGCTTCTTTCCTTCATTACACACTCAGCTATCATCTTGTGCATACAATCTTCAAATGCCAAATATCTACAGTGACACAATTAAAGGGAGGGCATGCAGCACTGGAGCTGAGCACTGAGCACTCGATGTTGGATACAGCGTGAGATCTGCAGCACAACAAGATCAGATGGCAGATATACTAAGAAAGTCCAAGACACATGGGACAGAAGGAGCACCAACTGCCTGTTACTCTGAAATACGATGTGAAGAGTGGATTTCTTTGAACACACAACGCTGCAGGAGTGCTGCTTTGCAACTTTGGAGTGAGATTATTCCTCTTTTACACCAATGAAGACATATTGTCATTTGTAACCACCTGTTTATGTCTGGAATATATACTGGAAAAAAGGAAAACATCTCAATATAGACAGAGAGACATAGATATATGTTTATTTTCCCTGAGAGGACGGAGTGGATCTACACAGAGAAGAAGAGAAGAAGTGAGGGAAGCTTGGAGGGAGATCATGCCACAGTTTGGCTAGAAAACCTGGACATTGGCTGAAACAGAAAGGTGGAAGTTAACCTGTTTGTGTTATCAACTACAAACAAGGTAAGATACATGATTTTATTTTCCTTTTCCACAGGTGAAAGTAATGGATTATAAATACTCACGTTACTGTAATTGAGTTGTTTTTATGGGTACTTGTACATTTTTTTTTTAGTATGTTTCTAAATCAGTCATTTAGTCATCACTTAATTTTGATTTTACACCCAACAGTTACTGAGTAAATTATGAATTTTTGCTTTAAAATGATCAACGGACAGTTAAAAAAAATTAAATAACCAGACAACAATCAAATGCATTACATCATAGCCGACCAACCAGATGAAACGTAATGCACGGCGCCAAAACAGCACTGAATGACGGTTATTTTCTCAGTTTTACAGTTCATAAATGTAACTATAACTAGAGCCTGATAATTTTTTATTTTTTTGATTTATTTTACTAAGATTTTATTGATTTCAGCCAACACAGTGCAGTAAAAAGACGTTTCCCTACTACAAAAACAAAGAAGCAACAAGTCTTGGAATAGGTAAAACAACAACAACAACGACAACTAAATAATAAAATGTTAGAAATAGACAATATTGTAGTTAGTCTTTAAGACACATATAATTACATGTATACATATCTACTGTATATTGATCAATATGTAGAATCATGTATAAAGATACAAGGGTAAACAAAAATGCTAAGTACCAATGACAAATAATAAAAACAGCAGAAGCAAAAGGAGGTACATTGTAAGTCTTCTCCAACCAAAACTCAGATATATAGATCTCTATATTTCATATGATAGACTCTTTGATTTTTTTGAACCCAGATATCATAAGTAGGGGGGTCCGGTTTTAACCACCTTAAAGTAATATACCTGCTGTGAACAGATATTTCCTCACTATCATTAATGTCATTGGGTGTTACACCTAGAAGCACCACTGGGGGGTAATTCTTTTATTTTGAATTTAATTCCTTGGTGTTATTTCATTTAAAAAAGAATTGCATGTATTGACAAACCATTTATTTTATACAGATGCCTTTGAGGAAAATAAATTAAGTTCCAATTGTGCAAGATTTGATCTCTTAATTTTTAAGTTTATACATGAGATGTTTACTGTATGTAAGGGAACCGTGGCAACATTTATTAGCAAAGTGTTGTAATGAAAGTAACTAGTAATTTTTACTCTGAGTACTATTTAATTAGTAAGTAAGTAAGTAAGTAAGTTTTATTTATAAAGCGCTTTTTGCAGATAAAATCACAAAATGCTGTACAGAGTTGTGGTAAAAGTGCAACACAATAGAATAATAAAACAAGAGTGCATAAACATCATAAGAACAGCAACATTAAAGGATAAATAAAAATTAGAATCCAGTTAACTAAAAGCTTTACTGTAAAGTGTAGTCTTCAGCAGTTTTTTAAAAGTGACCACACAGTTGAGCTCCCTGAGAGACTGGTGCAGGTTATTCCAGAGTCTGGGAGCTACAGCCTGGAACGCCAGGTCTCCTCTGGTCTTAAATGTAGTTTTTGGGGTCTTTAGGAGACCCTGACCTGAAGACCGAAGGCATCGCCCTGATGAGTAGGGGAACAACAAGTCAGAGATATATTTAGGGGCCTGACCATGTAACGCTCGGAACGTGAGAGCTAATATTTTATATTCTATGCGAAACTTAACTGGAAGCCAGTGCAGAGTAGCAAGAATGGGGGTAATATGGGATGTTCTAGAAGCACCAGTTAAAAGTCTGGCAGCAGCGTTCTGAACGATCTGGAGTCTGTTTAGGGTCGACTTATTAAAACATGTAAAAACAGAATTACAGTAGTCAATACGAGATGATATAAATGCGTGTATGACCAGTTCCAGATCTGATTGTGATAAAAGATGCCTCACTTTAGAGATAATTGAGCTACTTTTTACTTGTACTTGAGTATTTCATGTATGACTTACTTGTGCTTCTGAGTACAATTTCAATCAAGTACTTGTACTTGAGTAGGATATATTCTTTATACCTCTGGTTTTTTCTTTCTATTGCTGACTTGTTGAGTGTCTGCCACCATTTGCAAAAAAACATAATAAATAAATAAAATGAATACTTTATTTGCATTGTTTCAAACCTGTTTCCAAAAAAATTAAATTTCTCCCTCATGACTCAGGTGTCTGATTGAATGTACACGTATGATTAGAGGTCATTTTGGATATTTTTTTGACTGTCAAACAAAAAGCAGAAAACGTTGATGGTTTTCCAGGGTCTTCTTCAGCTTGGTGTCTGACCTGAGCCCACCCAGAAAAGTCCTGGAACCCAATAAGTTTACCAGGCATTCCATTGGACAAGGTGCAGACGGATGGGACACATTATGGTGACCTGCAGGTGATTCAAAACGTGAGACGACTTCTAGTTTAGGCCTCATCAGAGAAAAACTGTTAGTTTGATGAGTCATGGAAATGTGCAAATGAACAGTTACAAGGAAATCCACACAATGACAAATGACCAGGAAGTGGTTTTGATGATGCAAAGTTTGAAGTAGGTCAAAAAGTACTATTCTAAAATGCAGCCATATGTTTTTTGCTTTTTCACAGTTTTTTTTAAATCGGTAAATATCAACTTTTGTTCATTAAACCTATTTTTCATGTTGGAGGTTTACATATTTTCATTAGAATTGTAGCTATATTATGTATTATGTATATTATATCAAAATTAGTCAAATGAAAAGTGGAAAAATGTGTTCTTTAATAGAACTTGTTCAAATATCAATATTAGTGACACAGTTACAATATGTTTAGCAAATTGATTTCACATTACGTGGACCAGCTATTCACAAACTTCTGTGTGTGGAATTATTTAACAATGAAGATACTCACATAATTAGGTCAAAAAGTTTCTAAAACTGTGAATACAGCAGAATTTATTCATGCAATTTCATTTGATAATCTGACATTATATGCAGTCATCTTTTTGTTTCTGAGCAGCCAATTCAGTTCTTTCGATGCTTTTGTGCACCTGCAAATTAAAACAAAATGCAGTTTTTTATGACCCTTCCTGCAGCTTAAAGATGAAAGAGGTCAAGCTAATCTTCATCTTAGAAACTCGAAAAACCAAACTTTAATTATTCTTTAGATATTTCCCACTACTGTGCACAAGGCGATCCCTTCAATTTATAAGCCCTGTGCTCTCAAACTGTCTCCGCTGTGGTACCAGGGTGCTGGCCCATCTTTTTTAGCCTGTGTTACTTTTCAGTGGAGCCTCACAGGGGAGTCATGCAGCCTCATTGCATATGTTAGCTGTGCCAGCAGAAAACACACACACGCACGCACCTCATGTGAAAGAGCCATCCATACAATTCATCATTGAAATTAGCACGACTGGGGTTATTAACTGCTTTAATCCAGTTGTGACACAGGTCGTGAGTTCAAACCATGTTCTGGGTTGTTTTTCAGTCATATTTTGATTTAAGCCAGTTGTCTTATTATTATATTGTTTGTCAGTCTGTTCCCACTTACAACACCCCATGTTTTGTTATTTTTAGAGGATGAGTGGGATTCGCTCCTCTTTCTTGTCACCATGCAGGTGTGCTGTGTCTCCTACTATACCTCACTACTTAAAGCAGGGGTTCTCAACCTTGGGGTCAGGACTGCTTTTGGTTAAGCGAGACACTGAGAGGGGGTCACCACATGCCTTCAAGAAACAGAATATCAAAAAAAAAAAAAAGAAAAGGAAAATTGAGCCAATTTTTGGTTATTTTTATTGTTTTTCTGCAGCTATACTAAACTTGCCATATTCTAACCTATTTTTTCTTGCCATGTTTTTTCTCCTTTTAATGTGTTTTTGCTTCATTACTTCCATTTCTGCCACTTCTCCATCAAATTTCAATGCCTTTTCTGGAGATATTTTTGACACTTTAACACCCTTTCCACCATTTTCCCACCTAATGTCACACATGTTGATCCATTATTTTCACCATATTTCATGCTTCTTCTTCTTTTTTTTTTTTTTTTACCAATTTAACCGCATTCATGATTTGTCAGGTGCATTATTTGCCAGTTTAATTCAATTATTCATATTTTTTTAGTTTACATTACTCCAACCCCACCTTCTCCCATTTTGGCCACTTTTAAGCCAATATTGACACATTGAACCCTTATGACTACTTTTTTTGTCTGTTTTTGGCCACTCTATTTTGTAACTTTTAACCAATTGCTGTGGTTTTTAAAATAACCTTTTCCACCATTTTTGGTCATTTTTAACCCTGTCTCCACATGACTGTTCTTCAATGTCTATGTCTGTGTTCAACCACCTTTAGGTACAGTGGGGGTCCCCACTCTCTGGGGGTCGCTGGCTGAAAAGGTTGAGAACAACTCACTTAAAGTGTGCTTGAACACAGTGTTTGCTGGTCCATTGTAATGTCATACCTGGGGCTTTCTCGGGTGATTGTGTGGGGGGCGGTGGCTGCCTCTTGGCTTGGGATCTCGGGGGCATCTGGGGAGCTGCTCGGTTGTGGGGGGAGTGGCCGGGGGCTCCTTGGCCCCATCTTCGGGCCCGGGGCAGCGCTTGGGTTAGCAGTAGCGGTTTTTGCACATACATTGGTCTACAATGCACTGGTATGTCTTGAGCTGTGGGATAAAACTGGGCTTAACTTTAGACACACTGATCCCAAATACCAGTTTTAGGTACTACCACTCACTCCTTCCCTCTGTCCACAGCCCCCACCATTACACTTAAGCTTCACACTTGTCACCAGACTGACTGAACTGATTACACAACACAATAAGCACAATATGCACAACTATAACATCACATCTCACTCTCACTATAAAACATTTAAAGCAAACCTAAGTAACTTGCGCTTAGCGCTCCCCCTAAAGGTCACTTTTGGTTTTGTCACTGTTGTAAAAACTCTGCATCCCCCGCCGCCTACCCCACCCCACAGCTACATGCGCACCTTTGCTCTCCCAAGATGGTATCAACCGATCACTGAAAAATCCTAATACAACAGTGACACTAAGGGTGTATTCACACATATAGTCCCATGTGACAATGTGAACAGTATAAGGAAGAGAGACAAGTAAAATAAATGAATAATGTGGGAGTGATACGGAAGGGAGTGTTGAAATGTGTATGATGTGTTTGTTTGTGTGCTGACAAAGTGGCTCTCAAAATGGATGGATGGATATTTGTGTGTGTGCTGCCTGATGGAGCACTGGGTTGTGAGTGTGTGTTGCCGCAATGACAGTGTGTGAGCTGAGCTGTCACAGCATGGAGTTGCTCCATTCCTCGGACAGGTCTTTATTTATTTATATATATAGAAGAGAACTCTTCCTCACCCACCGCGGGCGGTCTCTCTTTCCTTCAAGCTCAGGTCCTCTACCAGAGGCCTGGGAGCTTGAGGGTTCTTCAGTATCTTCGCACTTTTCTGGACCGAGATGTCTGATGTATTTCCTGGGATCTGCTGTAGCCACTCTTCCAGTTTGGGGGCCACTGCCCCGAGTGCCCCGATGACCACGGGCACCACTGATGCCTTCACCCTCCAGACCTTCTCCAGCTCTTCTCTGAGCCCCTGGTATTGTTCTAGTTTCTCATGTTCCTTTTTCCTGATGTTGCAGTCACTCGGTATTGCTATGTCAACCACAACGGCTTTCCTCTGCTCTTTGTCCACCACCACAATGTCCGGTTGGTTCGCCATTACCATTCTGTCCGTCTGTATCTGAAAGTCCCACAGGATCTTAGCTCGGTCATTCTCTACCACCTTTGGAGGTGTTTCCCACTTTCCCACTTTGACCTTGGGGTTTCCAGCCCATACTCTGCACAGATGTTCCTGTACACCATGCCAGCCACTTGGTTATGGCGCTCCATGTAAGCTTTCCCTGCCAGCATCTTAGACCCTGCCGTTATGTGCTGGATTGTTTCAGGGGCCTCTTTGCACAGTCTACACCTGGGGTCTTGTCTGGTGTGGTAGATCTGGGCCTCTATTTCTCTGGTGCTCAAGGCCTGCTCCTGTGCAGCCATGATGAGTGCCTCTGTGCTGTCCTTCAGTCCAGCTCTGTCTAGCCATTGGTATGATTTCCTGATATCCGCCACTTCAGTTATGTTTCAGTGGTACATCCCATGTAGGGGCTTGTCCTCCCATGACGTACTTATGGATCTTGGATATTTCATCCTGGATAGTGGCTCTCACTCTCACTAGACCTCGGCCTCTTTCCTTACGCCTAGTGTACAGTCTCAGGGTGCTGGATTTGGGGTGGAACCCTCCGTGCATGGTTAGGAGCTTCCGTGTCTTAACATCTGTGGTCTGTATCTCATCCTTTGGCCAGCTTATTATTCCTGCAGGGTATCTGATTACTGGCAGGGAGTAGCTGTTGATTGCCCGGGACTTGTTCTTCCCATTGAGCTGGCTTCTTAGAACATGCCTTACTCGTTGGAGGTATTTGGCTGTAGCCACTTTACTCGTCATCTCTTCGAGGTTGCCATTTGCTTGTGGGATTCCGAGGTGCTTGTAACTGTCCTCAATGTCTGCTATTGTTCCTTCTGGGAGTGAGACCCCTTCTGTGTGGACTACCTTCCCTCTCTCAGTCACCATCCGACCACACTTCTCTAGTTCGAATGACATGACAAGACCTTGTACAACATATATATATATATATATATGTTGTACAGGGTCTTCTCTGCCTTTTTTTTGCTGACTCCTCCATGATATAAGTTTGAGAAAAGTCGTAATCATAGCATTAGTTTGTATTGGGCTGCCGTAAAGCAGTACGTCTTGCCATCGGGTCGGAGGCAGGAAAGTTGCAAGTGCTGTTTTTTGGCCAGAGACAGCAGGGAGAGATGAAAGACCCCCCCCCATTCACCCCATAAACACTTGTATTACCCTCGCAGGGACTACGAGAAGAATTTATTAAGGTGAAATAGTTACTTAGTTCTGCTTTAACTCTTCCCCACCCTTTCCATTTCCTACTCTGACTCCCTCTTTCCTTTTTTTTTTTTTTTTTTTTTTTTTTTTTTTTTTTTTTTTTTTTACCTTGTCTGCACATGCTGTCGAAGGTTAACACTACAAGAAGTGCAATCTTTTAACAGCAATGCATATTTTATTATTGCAATTAAATAAATTTATTTATTTCATTGCATAATTGTGACCATCACCAGCCCTCCCTAGGGAAGGGTAAGAAATACTTTATTAAAGGGAGGATGTAAAAAAAGAGAGGGCAGTGTTTACACCAAGGTGAGGGGTTGGAGGGGGGTGGGGAAGTTAACAGGGAAGAGGGATACAAGATAGGATATGGAATGAGTGGGGAATAGTTGTTAGGTTCCAAGTGATGCGATGTGAAATTGTGGTTGTGTATATTGTGCAGTTTGGTGACCAGTGTGCGGTTTAGGAATAATAGTGGTGGCTGTGAACAGAGGAAGAGGTGAGTGGAAATTCCATAAAACAGGTATTTGGGAACAAGGTGTCTAAGGTTGAGCCCAGTATGAGTGTTATCCCACAGCCCAAGGCCAGTGCATACATGACAAATGTATTTCCAAGAACCGCCACTGCAAAACCCACGAGCCGCCCCCGGGCCCGAAGAAGCAGTCAGGCCAGCAGCGAGAGCGGGCAGCCTAAGGGCCCCCGGCGACCACCCCACGGCCAAGCAGCCCCCCGCACGCCCCCAAGGTCCCAAGCCGAGAGGCAGCCATCGCCCCCCCCATACACACCCGAGAAAGCCCCAAGGAGCCAAGGACCCAGCGCACCACGCCACCGATCCCACCCCCAACCCCCAGACCCCCCACCCCACCGACCCCCCCCCCCCCACACACACCCCCGCGCCCAACCCCCCGAGGGGAGGGCCCAGAGAACTCCCTGCCCGAGGCCCCAGCGGAGGAACCGAAGCCCACGCCCAGCAGACGACCAGAGCCGCGCCGAACGGGCAGCCGGCGGGCACCCGCCGGCGAGCCCAGAGCCAGCAGGGGCCCGACCCCAGGCCAGAAGGACCCGGAATGGATGCAGCACCAGGAGCAGCCCGCCCAGGGAGGACGACCACACCCCAAGCCGCATAAGGCACCAGGGGGCCGCTGGGAGTCCCCCCGCCGGCCCCCAGGCACCCCAACCTGGCCCCCCATGGCGCCCCAGATCACCCCCTGCTGATGCCGCCCGCGCCACGAGCTTCAGTTTTTTTTAAAGCCAGGGCCCCCCCCCAAGGGCCAAGCCAGACCGCCCCGCCGGGATGTGGCCCCCTGTTCGGGCCCCGACACCCTGCCTCACGGGGCACTGCCCAAGCAGGGGCCGTACCAGTAGGTACGCAAGGGCGCGGCACGCGCCACCCGCCCCGAAAGACCCCCGCCACGACCGGCCCGGCCAGCAGGCCAAGCACCCCGGGCCCCAGGAGCACCCCCCGGGAACAGGACCCCCCAAGGGCAAGCCCCCGGGCCAAGCCCCCCGGGACGCGCCCCCCACCCCGGCCCAGGACCCGGCCACAGCCCAGCAGAACCGCACAGCCCCAGACGGCACAAGGCCAGCAGCCCAGGGCCCGCCGTCCCCCGGACGGCGCAAGCCACGGGGCAGCGCCCCCCGCCGGCCCGCGAGCAACCGGCGACCCCCACCGCGGGGACGGAGGCACCCCAACGGCACACATCAAGTAAGGGACAGCAGCCCCCAGCCAAAGATGCCCCGGACCCACCCACCAGTCCGCAGATGGCAGGACGTACCCACCAGGCGGCCGAAAGCAACCTCAACCACCGGAACAGCTAGCGCCGCCCCCCCAGTAAACAGCATCATCCCGAGGCGCCAAACAACCCCGCCCCAACCCCGGTGAGGACACCAGCACCCCCCCAGCACACCCACCCCCCAAACCGGCGAGGCAGGCCGCCCCGGGCCCGCACACCGCGGGGCCCGCCCCCAAGGCCACCAGGAGACGAAACAAGCACCAAGCCACACCCAAGGGGGAGAGGCACCCCCGCGCCCCACCAGGCCGACACCGCCCGGAAAGACCCCGCAAGGAGAGACCCCGGCAAAGCCCCTCCGAGACCCACCGCCACGCCCGACCGCACCATCGTGATGTATTTTTACTCTATGCAGTGGCCCAGCCACCAACAGAGGAGCCAGGCCCCCACCGGAGAGGCCCAAATGTGTGTACCAACCCACCACCCTGTTATGGTGCCTCTCCATTCCCCAATGGAGAGGCACTTCCCGATCCCCTGTGTGAATGTGTGTGTTTGGTGAATGTATAAGGTGTGATTAAAAGAAGGGGGATGGAGGGGAGCGGTGCTCCCCATCCAGCCTCTGTGGATTTATGTGTATGTGGTGTAATAGGCCGGAGGGTGTAAGTGATAATACACCCTCCGGGGGGTGGCATGTTGAGATGTGATTAAAATTGGAGGGATTAGTAGGGCAACTAGGGTGGGAGTGCCGCCCCCACGCCACTACATAGTAACACAGGTGGCGGCCCCCTCCACCCCCAGCCCCACCATCCAGCCCCCCAAGGGTTGGGTATGGGTGTGTGGTGCATTTTGTGAGTGAGCCAGACCAGCTGGGAGTGTGGTGAAGTGAACATGTAGGAGGCCTGTCCGGTGTGAGCCGGGCCCGTCCGCATGGCGGGCCACGCGAGAGGGTAGATGGCGCAGACGGGCAAGTGGCACTGTGGGCCCCGGAGCAGCACAGCCAGAGACCCCCCCCCACGGCACCCCCCAGACCGCGCCGGCCCCGCGGAGCACGGCGACAACCCCCACCCCCGGGCACAGCCAGGCACCAACCCCATCCCCCGACGCCCCAGGGGGCGACCCCCGCCGCACGCCGGCCCGGAGCAACGCCACCCCGCCGCCAAGGGGAGCGGCCGAGCAGGGGGGAGGCCCGCGCCCGCACCAGGGCCAGCACAGGCCCACCCGGCGCCACGATACAACACTCTCCACCGGGAGGCGGCCCCGGCCCCCCCGACTAGAGAGGACGCCATCCACCGCCAAGCAGTGCCATCCCGCCAGCCACGGACCGGCAAGCCGGAGTACCGAAGCACCCCCAGCCCGGACCCCCCCCCCCCCCCCCAACGGCGCCAATGGAGCCCCCCCCCCCCCCCCCACGGAGGCGATCCCCGACGACCCACGCACCGGCACGAGACACCCCCCCGACGCCAGCCCACCCCGGACGACAGCGGGCCCGAGGCCACCAGCCCCGCCCCGCCCAAGGCTGCGCAGCGCCGCCACGAGCCGCGGCCGGTCCCCGGGCAGATGGCAGGAGAGCACTCCCCCGGAAACGTAGACCAAGGATCCGCCCCCGGGGCACCCCCGCCCCGGAATCGCGCCCACGGCGCCCGGTGCACCCAGCCAGCAGACCAGCCAATCCCGACAAGGATCCACCAGGCCAAGAACCACGCGCCGCGCCCCCGCACACCCACCCAATACGACCCCCGGGGAGACCCCATAGCACCCCCCACCCCACCCCTCTAGCCGTAACGGCCACACCCCGGCCATTGCGGTCAAACAAAAAGCCCCGGAGGGGGCCCCGCCTGGCTCGCCGCGCAAGCGACATCCCTGGCAAAGGCGCGCCCCAGGGAGCCAAGCCTAGGACCCGCAAGGGCCGACGGAGCAACCCACAGCCACACCCCGCCACCCAGCGACCCAGGAGGCAATCGCCGACCCCGGGCAGCAGCCACCCCCAAAGCCACCCCCACCCCGGATCCCCCCGGACCGGAGCCAAGGACCCCACCACCCCAGGCCCCCCAACGAGACCACCCCCCAGCCAACCCACCCGGCACGGCACCGCCCGTCCCCCAGGCGGGAGCCACAGCCCCCCCACCAGCGCCCCAGGCCAACGGGAGCCCCCCAAACCCAACCCAACAGGATGGCGGGCGCAAGAGCAAAGGAGGAGGGGGGGGGAGGACGAGACAGGGGGACAGGGAGCAAGGGGAAGGAGCGGCAGGGGAGCACGCAGGGCCCCAGCCCCAGAGACCAACCAGATGTGCACGCGAGGGGCAACAGCGCCAAATCAAACAGCCCCGGGACCTCGTGAACACCCAGAAGGAATGCACACCCGTGTCGAGGCAACAAGAGACCCCGGCAACCCACCCCAGCCACCCCGGCCAAGACCACCCCAGAGGCCCAAGGTGGCCCAAGCTTACAGTTGGGCTAGTGCGTTAGTAAAGAGTGGTGCTGGCAGTCGCTTGCAGGCTAGATCATCAGGGTTTTAAAAATTTAGATTTAATGCAATTAAAAAAGGAGTCCAACGCTCCTCAAAGCACGTTATTTTTTTTTGTTTTCTGAGAGCAGACATCTTTTCCATGGAAATAAATTCTGTGAGGAGATTTTGCCATTGGTTTATGTTTAAGGATTTTTTGTCTTTCCAATTTAGTAATATTGTTTTTTTTGCTATGGCTAGTGCCGCAAGGATTGATTGTGATTGGTTTGCTGGAAGTTGAAGCATTGTCAGGTCTCCAATCAAACAAAGATTTGGAGATAAAGGAATCCTGCAGTCCAAAATGGAGGACAGTTTTTCAGTGATTAGAATCCAAAAGTGTTGAACTGGGGAGCAAAGCCATAAGGCATGTAGATAGGAATCCGCTGTATTCTGGGTGCACTGAGAGCAGATGTCTGTTGCTAAGAAGCCCATTTTATGCATTTTCTGTTGGGTAGTGTGGGATCTGTGGAGGACCTTGTATTGAATTAGCTGAAGGTTTGTGTTTTTTGTCATCTTAAAAGTATTACAACAAATTTCTGTCCAGAAATCAGTGCTCGGGGTGATTGAGAGTTCGGCCTCCCACTTCGCGATTGGTAAGTAATTACAGTTAGTGTTCGAGAGCGCTCTGTATATTTTTGAGAGTTTTTTTGATTTTGTTGAGATTTTTTTCATATATATAGCCAGTTCTGGAGGTTGTAAAGTAGTTAAGTCTAGTGGAGTATTTTTCTTTATTGTCTCTGTTACTTGTAAGTACTGTAGAAAGTTACTTTTATTTATATCGAATGCTTGGGTTAGATTGTTATATGGCCTGATCTTGTCATTTTCAAAAAGGTCTTGGAGATGAGTGATTCCACTCTCTTCCCATGTTTTCAGATAGAGTGGTGTTTTTTTATTTTTAAAGTCAGGGTTGTGCCAGATTGGAGACAGTATACTAATTTTTAATTGGACATTTGTGATGTCCAGGGCTTTCCACCATGCAGTCAGTGTGGAGGCAATTAGTGGGTTTTTAAAGCAGTTGTGATGTTTGAGGGTCGCAGTGATAAAAGGGAGATCAGAGAGTTTAATGTGTTTGCAGTCTAACTGTTCTATTTCTAGCCAGGTGTTGTAGTATTCTTTTGGTTTTAGCCACTCTGTTAAATATAATATTTGGTTTGCTAAGTAATAATGCATGAAATTAGGGGCTTCTAAACCACCCTCGTCTTTGTTTTTTTGAAGGGTTGAAAGGCTTATTTTAGGTTTTTTATTTCTAGTATAGAATTTTGTAGTTGCAGAATCTAATCTTTGAAACCATTGTTTTGGTGGTTTCAGTGGTATCATTGAGAACAGGTAGTTTATTTTAGGTAAGATTTTCATTTTAACTGAAGCTATCCTGCCAAGTAGTGAGATGGGGAGATTGTTCCATCTCCGCAGATCTTCTGTGACTTTGTCCAACATCGGATCATGATTTAGTTTAATTAATTCATTTAAGTTTGGTGATATATTTAAGCCTAGATATTTAATTGTATTTGTGGTGGAGGGGTGTTGTGGATTTTGGTTTGCAGGATTCCATGAGTTTTTTGTCAAAGGGAGGATTGATGATTTTGTCCAGTTAATGGAATAGTCTGATAATTTAGAGAAGCTGTTTATTAGATTAAATACTTCCTCTAAAGAGGATTGCGGTTCTTCCAAATAGAGTAAGATGTCATCCGCGTAAAGATTAATTTTGTGTTCTGAGATGGATGAGTGGATTCCTTTAATAACAGAGTTCTGACGTACAGCTGCTGCGAGAGGTTCAACGAATATTGCAAAAAGCAAAGGTGAGAGTGGGCAGCCTTGTCTGGTTCCCCTCTGCAGTGTGAAGCTTTGGGATGTTATTTGGTTTGTGGTTACTGAGGCCTTAGGTTTATTGTACAGGGTGGAGATCCATTGTATGAATGATTCTCCGAAGCCAAATTTGCCAAGGACAGTTAGGAGGAATGACCAGTTTACTCTATCAAATGCTTTTTCTGCATCGAGTGATAAGATTATTTTTTTCTTTTTAGAGTTCTGTGCCATGTTGATCACATTAAACAGTCTTCTCACATTGTCTGTGGAGTGTCTATTTTTAATAAATCCTGTCTGGTCTTGGTGTATAATTGACTGTACTACTTTCTCTAACCTGGATGTGAGTGCTTTGGAAATAATTTTTAAGTCTGTGTTAATAAGTGAGTGACTCCCTCTTTCCTGTTTTGTTCCCCCCCACCTAGATGTAACACCGCCCTCTCTTTTTATAGCCTGCCTATAATAAAGTGTTTCTTACGTATACTTATTTTTTTCAGCATTGTTGTAAACCTTATTTTTTTTTTATATAGTTGTAATTTTGCATCTCTTAGTCATTTCTTTATTCTCGGTTTGTTGGTTTTTGCTTTTTAGTCAAATAGATTTGTAGTTGAGAGTTACTCCTCCCTATCTGCTGTCACGGGTAGCAGACAGGACCCAATTGCAGGACTCAGAGGCAGGGTTACTTGGTAAAGTCTTTATTCTTTACAGAGCAGACACTAGACTGATGTGAGGTGCAGGACGATCTTCAACCTGGGCTCGTGGCCCACCTGGACTCCAGACCGACAATTAGGACAGACCAGACATGAAAGACTAACAGACCAACAAGAGTAAGACACACAGACAGGATATATATAGGTGACATGATGATTAGGAGACTGGCTACAGGTGTGGTGCTGACAGGACCGCCCAGAACATGTGACCCTCCCACCAGTAGAAGGTGATCCTCAGCCTATAGTCCCTGACATCTACCTCCTTCGTCTCTGCAATTGAGTCCCAACCTCCCCCTCATCCCCACCTTACATAACAGAATTATACAGTATTGAAATCATCATACATGTAACACAAAAAATGTAAACAAAATTCCAATTTGGCTTAAATGTTGTGTGTGACTTAGATAAACACTGTGCAGCTTGACAAGGAAATCTGAGAGGAAACAAACTGAAGACGGACTTAAATAATACTGAAATCTTGCATAAACCAACTACTCTTACAACCACCATTTTTTTATTTTATTTATTCAGTTCATTTCCGACATGGTTGCATTCACAGAAATTCATTTGACATTCAGAGCAAAATCACATCATTGTTTTTTTTTTTTTCTTTTTTTTCTTTTTTTTCCATTAATGTGCTAATCATTGACTTAAATAGCGAAACTCATACTGAGTCATACTTAGAATCCCGAGGAGAGAAAAATGAGAAGAGAAGACTAGATTTAATCATGCACTGGGGAATTTAATTGTAAAAATGCATCTCCACTGGTTTTGACTAATGATCCTGATGCACAAAGGTGATAACAGTGTGAACCTCTGACACGGTAATGTTAATTATTTACATAAGATTAGGTGAAAACATTTTTCTCCCAGTGTCATGTCGATGCAATTTGCAATTACCGGTACATATAATGTAGTCTATTAATACTCCACCTGTCTCCTGTTTTCAGGGACTTGAAGTGCCCTGCGGAGTTATGAGTGTGGGAAGAGCCCATAAACACCACAGCTTCCTGTCCTGTGAAGAGGGAGGCCTGAGGTTGAACACCATGCCTGCTGTGGGCAGCTTTGGCAACGGAAAGATCCACACGAGACGCAAAGGCCAGAGCCGGTTTGTCAGCAAGGGGGGCCAATGCAACATCCACTTCTCCAACATGGACGAAAAGTCCCAGCGGTACCTTTCGGACCTTTTTACCACGTGTGTGGACATCCGCTGGCGATACATGTTCCTGCTGTTCAGCCTGGCTTTCGTGGTCTCCTGGTTGACGTTTGGCCTGGCGTTTTGGGTCATTGGCCTCATGCACGGTGATATGGAGCATCAGGCAGAAGACGAGAGTTTTATTCCGTGTGTTTCACAGGTCAACACTTTTGTGGCAGCTTTCCTGTTTTCTGTGGAGACCCAGACAACTATTGGCTACGGAGCTCGCTGTGTGACGGAGGAATGTCCCGCAGCTGTCTTCATGGTAGTTTTTCAGTCCATCCTCGGCTGCATCATCGATGCCTTTATGATCGGCGCTATCATGGCCAAGATGGCAAGGCCAAAAAAGCGCGCGCAGACAATCATTTTCAGTCACAACGCAGTCATCGCACTGCGTGATGGGAAGCTTTGCCTCATGTTTAGGGTTGCTAATCTACGAAAGAGCCACATCGTAGAAGCTCATGTGCGAGCTCAGCTGGTAAAGCCTCGATACACGGAGGAAGGCGAGTACATCCCCATGGATCAGATGGATATGAACGTGGGCTACGACAAAGGCACGGATCGCCTGTTTCTGGTTACTCCTATCACGGTCACACATGAGATCGATGAAGAAAGTCCTCTGTTCGGCATCAGCAAGCAAGACCTGGAGACATCCGACTTTGAAATCGTAATCATACTCGAAGGATTGGTGGAGGCGACCGCAATGACAACACAGGCGCGCAGCTCTTACCTGTCGTCTGAGATCCTTTGGGGACATCGCTTTGAACCCATTATCTTTGAGGAGAAAAGTCAGTACAAAATAGATTTCAACTACTTCCACAAGACATTTGAAGTAGCATCCACTCCCAGGTGCAGCGCCAAGGACATGGGGGAGAGAAAATTTCCATCATCTAGAGCCAACTCCTTTTGCTATGAGAATGAGATGGCCTTCATCAGCAGGGAGGAGGAGGAAGAAGACGACGAAGAAGATAAAGAGGGGAGATGTTCGACAGACCTGACACCTCTCAGACAGGATAAGACCTCCTCACGTAGAGAATCTCACATCTAAGAAGTATAGGGCACCGATTGTAAAGTTGTGCATGTTAAAATAAACAGCAACTTTTTGCAACATTTAGCAACAAACCAAGTTTAACGAATGCATGTGATTTTTTTTACGTTACTTTTGACCAGATTTACAGCAATGTTTGTGAAATTTCTGATTTATTTGTAAATGTTCTCATAAAAATACAATGTCTATGTTACATCTAAATCTAAAATCTAAATCTAAATATTAAACATTAAAAATAAATCAAAATGTTAAATATAAATCAAAATGTTAAATATAAATCAAAATGTTAAATATAAATCAAAATGTTAAATATAAATCAAAATGTTAAATCCAAATGTAAAATCCAAATCTAAATGTTACATTTAAATTGAAATGTTAAATATAAATCAAAATGTTAAATATAAATCAAAATGTTAAATATAAATTTTAAATATTAAAGGGGACATATCATGCTAAATCCACTTTTTTAGCCCTTAAATGCATTTTGTTGTATATTTAGAGTGCTTAGAAGTACAGAAAAAATCAAATTAGTCTCTTCAGGTGCTCCGTAGATATCTTTATATTCTGTTTTGCTCATATTTTTCAATCTGTTTCGATTTCTCTATTCTCTATTACGTTTTTTGAACTAATACATCACAGTATTTGCAGCGGAACTGCCAAATTAGTACATCAACTCCAGGTCCAACACTTCGAACAACCCTAACCCTAACCCAGCAACCTCCGCCAGTATAAAGAAGGATTTGCCGAAAGACTTTGTCTGATTGAGGGTTCAATTCCTTCTATCTTTGGAGACGACGAACAGAGCACTTCGGTAAGCTGTAAATAACGCTAAAAAGTGTGATGATAAGACGTCCCTGTCATTGTTTTGTTAGCATTAGCAGTTGCACCGTCTTCATATGTTAGCGCTGTGTGCTCATTTTAGATCCTTGATGATATGGCCTACGTGATTTAATTTAAGTCTAAAGTTTTCATTAGTCATTTCATTTTGCCGTTTTTGTCTTCGAAAAGACTGTATTAAAATGCATTTCGTGACGTTAGCTTGGCGCTAGCGTTAGCTCGGTGCTTGTGTTAGCTCACTTGTTAGGGTTCTGCAGGTTCATCATCTTCATTTTCATCTCGCTCCGCCAGGTCAGACTCTGGCTCAAACATGTAAGGCTGGATGGACGCTACATAGCCGTATCTCTTCTATCAAACTACAAAAATGGCCGAGCAGGGTGGAGTTGAACCGAGTGTCACCTGAAGAGGGGGCGGGGCATGGAGTGTCTCATTTGCATTTAAAGAGACAGCACAAAAACGAGTTGCTCTCAGAAGCACATCAGAAAAGGGTAGAAAAGGGGTCTGTGGAGCTATAATAATGAGGAATTCAGACCCAAGCATTGCAGTTCCGCTTTATATAGACCATAACTGTATGATTTATATGTAAAAAGGAAGGATTTAAAACCATGATATGTCCCCTTTAAGTCTAAATCTAAATGTTACTTTTAAATTTAAATGTTAAATTAAAACTTTGAGTTTTTATTTTGGTACTTTCAGTGAATTTGCACTTTAGCTAATTATTTGGATTCATCTGTGGCATTTAGATTCAACATTTACATTTAACAATTACATTTACATTTAACATTTACATTTAACAGTGACGTTATATTTTTACGAGAAATAAATATCACAGATATTGCTGTAAATCTGGTCAAAAGTAACAGAAAAAAAAAAAATTCACAAACTTTTGGTTGTTGCAAAAGGTTGCTGTTTATTTTAACTTACGCTTCTTTACAATCGGCCCCTCATAAAGAAGAGGCCATTTTTCTGTTTGAGATGCACAGCAGAGTCTCATTAGGGGCTGATGACTATCAATCTGTGGTTAAATGACAAACTGAAGACATATTTGCTGTCAGGACCACAAGTGATGATCTCCTACATCATATATGGACAAAGTGCTTAGATTCTGTCTCTAATTTTCCAATGGAAAAAACTTTGAACTTCTAAGAATAAGCCGCTAACATTAAAAAAGAGCTGTACTTCAGCTTCAGATGACAAAAAATAAAGTGCATGACATTAGGATAGATGCTACTGTCTGTAGACGCTGTTCTTCCAATACGCTTTTACACTTAGGAGTAAAAAATGGAGACGAGGCTCAGTTGGGATATACGTAACAATTAAAGATAATGCACAGTAACATAACTGATAAAATACTGATGAATAATGAAGTTTGTATGTGTACATACAGTACATCAGTTTGAGGTTGTGCACCAACACCTGCCAACACATTTTAACTCACTGTCAATCCAAATAAGTTACCAGAACTCCAAAAAAATTGAGGCAATTGTTTGCTTAAATTTTTTTGAAGTTGATTAACTTAAAAGTCAAAATGTTCCCGAACTTAAAAGGTTGGATGACAACAGTTAAATTCCTATATGAAGTAAGTTTTTTTTTAAATGATTCCTATTTGAAACCACAGAAATAACAGGGCTCTACCATTCTTAGCATGTAATTACTTAATTCTATTAAGTTGTACTTAAGTTGTGTCCATTTACTCAAAAATGTAGTTAAAGTTAATCAAAAAGGAAGAAAATGTTACACCAACTTGACATAATAAAGTAAGTGCAACTTTTTCTATAACTTTGAGTAAAACTACTTAATCTATTTAATTATTTTGAACGTTCGGGTTTACAGTGCTGTTGAAATCTACATTTTGGTTGCTATGTAGCGTATAATACACCTTGAAATTGGCCTGATTCTTGCTCTTACTCTTCAAACATACTGTAAATGTGATTTAAAAACCATAACAAAAGGTCAGACTAGTTCTGTGATCCCAGGTGAGATGAGCTAAAGGGTTAACTAATCCACCTGAGGGCCATCTCAGCAGTCTTCAGCACATTTGTTTATCTTTTATTGCCGACTTGTGTTAAAAATATCAACGTACGCTTACTGCTCTGCTCTAGAAAAAAAACAAAAAAAAACAAATGGCGGTTCAACAAAGTGCAGGGTCAATGGCTTTTTACTATGTAAGAGGGAACATGTGCTTATTTTACAGGCTCATGCTGTTTAAAAAATGGAAGCTTTATTAATTATAGTTATCTCGTTGTAAAGTGACGACGTACAACTTTTAAATCATGACTTGAAAAAACCCAGTTTAACTAATTCCAGAACTTGGGGCTGCTTCGTGATCAGAGTGTAGCAAATAATAACTGAGAGAAATAACTTGGTGCGACGTGTCTGGTCGGTCAGAGGTTTCATCTTTCCTGCTTATGCAATCGGTCATGTCATTGCATCTATGCGGACGCAGCTTGGCAGTTCTATGGGATTTCACTGCCTGTAACCTTAAGCCCTTCCACAGATAACACACACACCATAGAAACCTGATGAACTGCATCGCCTCAACCCAGATTATTTCCATTTTTTCAATTTAGTTTTGAGATTAATTTAAAGCAACTGCTAATGAGAATACTGTCAACATCCTCCTGAAGATATTTGTGAAACCACTATGTTCTTATATCACCCCATTACCTGGAAGTCTTCCCAATAATTCTACACTATCAAGGAACGGTCAGTCCTTCACAGTGTCCTGAGATTAAAATCCAGATTATTTCCATCAGGTCTGATATTTTCTTAGTAGTGATAAACTAAAACATGATGGCTCTTCACTTTTGAATAAAATGCTGAACTTCCAAACTTTCTGTAAACAAATGTGTGTGCAAATGTTTGACTTTTATAAGAAAAAAAGTATTTTATAGGGCTGGGCGATTTGAACCAATACTCATATCTTGATATTTTTTTCTCAAAATGGCGATATACGACACAAATATCAATATTTTTAACTCAATAAAGTCTTGTCACAGAGAAAATTCTGGGTTGAATTTGCTGATGCAAAATGCCACACAGGCACATTTATTAACAAACGGTTGCACAATATCTTCCACTTTTGGCTTTTTTCTCCTCTAAGGGAGTTTGCATTTTTTTCAAATTAGGTGTACCCCCTCTTCATATCATAAGCACCCCCTCAACAATTTAATATGCTGTTTTATTTGTGTATTAGCAAACTCCCTCCTGTGTCTCGAACATTGGTTTCCTAAGGCTTAAAGCGAGGGTAGGCGATTTTCTCCAGATACACTTTTTAAGTTTTTGGTTGAAATTGTCTTTATGTCCTGACAGAAATTAAGCTCTTATGTGCTCTGAAAAAGGAACAAAGAAAATCCATCAACTGTAGCAGCTGTAAATCTGTAATAACTTCAACCAATGGAAAAAAAAACTAACGGTTTTCTTAACCAATCACGTCTCCCTGTCTCCCTGCTCGCTCTCCGATCCTTCACATACACGAGCTCACGTTGAACGTTGTCACCGCTGACAGAGTTAAAACAGAGTTTTTGGTCACATTTTTTAACATATATAATGATAAAGTTTATTGTTTACTTACTGCTGAATGAGACAACGTTTCTACACAATACAAGTGATGAGCTGAGCTCCTCTTCTGCAGCAGCTGTGTGCATGCATGTGAGTGAGACAAAGCACAGAGAGGAGGGGCGAGGGGGGTAAAAGCGGAGCCATCACGGAGGCTACATTCAAAATCATGCTAGCTTTTGAAAATCACCTACCCTACATTTAAGCCACAAACTCAAACACTAAGTGCATTTAAAGAAAATACCAATGCAACTTTCATGTGATTAAATCCTGTCTTCTCTGTAAAATATAGCTAACTAAATATTGTGTCCTAATGTCAGAACTGTGATTAAATAGCTTCTACAGCAAAAAATTGATCAGGTTTGAATAAATTACAAGAAAATACAGTATTCTATTGAGCAATATTATTGTTAGTCTGTGGTCAGTTTGTCCCAAAAATAGCCTTAAAGGAAATTAGGAATATTTTCCAGTTATGTTTTAAGTTAACTGATAATTGTTTCCGAGTACCCCCTGCAATGTGCTCTTGTACCCCCAGGGGTACTCATATACCCTGGTTGGGAATCACTGCTCTAAGGCAGAGATTCTCAACTGGTGGGCCGGGACCCAAAAGTGGGTCGTAGACCTGTACTGGGAAGGTCGCGGATAGATGGTCAAAAATAAATAAATAAATACTTAAAAAGTTCTTCATGTTGGACTTGTCTTATTTTGAAAGACACTTTTCTTTTGACAGACATGCTGTGAAATAAATAGATTTATGTTTTAAAAAAAGATTATATATGTGCGTTTTCAAAAGCTATTTTTAAAAAAAATAAATTTGGTTGGTTGGATTCTAAATAAAAAAAAAAGTGGGTCACAATTTAATGACCATGGCAAATTGTGGGTCCCAGGGTCAGACCAGTTGAGAACCCCTGCTCTAAGGGACAGCATGTATGAGTAATTTCTGTAGTGTGGCTTGTTTAGAGGAAGGCCTGGGTTAGGACGCACTTAGAAATCCATCTAACTGAGCTTTTCATGCTGTTCTGAGAAGTAGTGAAAGCGGCAACTCCTAAAAGTATTTTAATACAAAATAAAATATGAAATGAAAAATATATCATTGTGGCAATATTTTAATTTTCTGTAGCGCCAAAATAGAAATCTTGAATCTTGATAGTCTATCAATGACTTTAGCTACAAAGCTTAATGAACGATTGTTAATAAACTACCTGAATAATTCTACTTCTTGTTAAAAACACACCCGTTGTATACTCAAACTCCATTCCTAGAGGACTGCAGCTCCACATGCTTTAGATATTTACCTACTCAGCTACAAAACTCGCAAATCATATAAAGAGGCTCTTCATACAATCATCCTCTGCATGTGTCAGTGTTCCTTTACATCTGCATCTTTGTGAGTTTGCATGTTCTCCCTCGCTCACTGCCTGATGATCATTGACCTCTCCCAGTTATGTGGCTTGTGGAGACATTCATCCTCCAGTTGAACACATCAGTCAGGAGAACTTACAGCTCAGACTGCTGCAGACGTACAGTATTTGATTACAGCAACAGGCTGATTGGGTTACAAGACGCTCTGATAGAAATACCGACAGCAAAACCAAGCAACCAGAGAACTTCCTGCGGGAAAGAGACGAGCGAGGAAGACATAAACTACTCTGTGGAGACCCAGACCGGAGCCATGCTCATCTCTGCCAACAGAAGATCATTACATGTTACCTTCACTCTCCTATTATCCTCAAATATTACCAACACATTTTACCCTTGGGGTCAATTTGACCCCAGGGGTATTTGCCTTTAGAAAATGATTTTCAAAAAACTGTTGACTGAAGTTTTTGTATCAGGCATTTTGTTTATTTGTTGAATACATAAATAACCCCTTGATAATGAAACCTTGCCCTGTTCTCTAGCGCCACCATCAGGCCAAACTTCTAAATGAAAATTAATTTATCTTAAAATGTTTTTATCCAAATCTTCAAATGACAACATTATTGACCATTATAGTATGAACCCTATTGGTTGTGGTGATGATTTGACCTTTCCTGCAGCGCCACCATCAGGTCAAATTTTCAGTTTAAGAGTTTGTGTATTTTGAAAATCTTTCATCCAAATCTTTTCTAAACTGGGGTGCACATTCATGACCGCAGTAAGGCTTTGGAAGTACCCTAAATACTAGTGCAAAAATGACCACGGCAATTAAACAGGGTTAGAGAAATTGGCAAAAACCTGAAAAACACAAAAAATTGGAGGTAAGGTGCAGTATGGCCAAAAAGTGAAAAACTTTTGAATGATTTTTTTCTGGATTTAAGGCATTTGGAAGGACCCTAAATACTCGTACAAAAAGAACCACGCAATTAAAGTCTTGCCTCCAATTTTTGTGTGCTTTTTTGGGTGCTTTTCAGGTTTTTAGACTTTACTTCAGTCTAACCCCGTTCTCACAGAATGAACCATATTAATTGGTGAGTGACCCTCCCTTTCCTCTCATAAACATATTTATTTACTACTTCAGCTAAAAATACCTCAAAATCAGGGTCCTCCTCAACACAGTTCTCTGTCTTCAGGCACATTTTCCTCTGTCACTTTCACTGTGAAAGAGCTGTTCCAAAACCTCTGACACTAAACCTTTTCCTAGAGGACATTTTGGAGTGTGTGCAAATTGCAGAACAAACAATACACACAAAGCACAATGACAAATGGTTTTGATAAGGGGCTGCCATACAAGCTTTTATGTTTGCACCTCCCTTAGTTTGACCCCAGAAGAACACCTATGAGTGTGATGTTCAGCATATTGAAAAATTTGCATCATAATAACTGTATGCTTAATCAATTGTCATACCTGTCAAGTATCCCGTTTTGGCCGGGAAACTCCCGTATTTTACCCCTCTTTCCTGCCATCTTCCCGTATTAGTATTTTCCCGTAATGTAATGTCATAATGATTAAAAAAAATGCCTCACTAAACTGAACGCCGTCACTGACCTCGCGAGAACTGTTACCTGAAATGGCCTGAGTGACAGTTCTCACGAGATTAGTGCTGACAACGGCAACAAATCCGGAAACAACTCAGAAAGAGAGTTTATCTTCTTAAAGAGCAGCAGGATGTGACACAGTTACACGTTCTGTTAGATTAATAACTGAGATTTTAACGTCTACCATGGGGGAAGGAATGACGTAAGTCACCATGAAAAATCAGACAATCACAAGCTCCACAAATATACACTGCTTTAAAAAAGTGTTAAAGGATGTAAAGTCTGTAATAAATGTGTTTAATAAGTCATTAGTGAATACCAGAGAACCACGAGTGATCATGAGAAATTATAAGAAAATATGTAATAAAATAAAATGTTAATGTCTAACTTAAAGACAAACAATGTGAAATTAACAGTAAATATGCAACGTGTTGACTTGTATATAAACTGTAAGTATATTAAATAAACACATGTGCTTCATATACACATTTATGTTTATATTTAGGCTGTTTTATAATTCACAAATTAGAGCTGGGCAATATATCAAGATTCAAGATGTATCAAGTTTTCTATTTTGGCGATATAGAAAACTATATTATTTCATATATCATATGAAACAAAATACTAGTTTTAGGAGTCGCTGCTTTTACTTCTCAGAACAACATGTAAAGCTCATAGATAGATTAATGAGTGCACATATTGATCAGCTGTTTGTTAATAAATGTCCCTTTGTAACATTTTGCATCATCAAATTTAACCCAGAATTGTTTTTCTGGTCAGACTTTGTGTAATAAAATTATCTAGATTTATATCGTATATCACCATTTTGAGAAAATATACTGAGATATGAGTTTTGGTCCATATCACCAGCTGTAGTAGGAATGTTCACAGCATTTAAATGTTAATAAAGGTCGACCTACCAGATTATAATCACATAAATGTATTTAGTAAGTGGTTGACAAGTGGCTATTTTAGATTTCTTGTACATCTATATTAAAATATAAGGGATACTGGAGCTTGGTTGGGCGGGTGGGACGGCTGGTAGTGGGCGCCAGAAAATTTTCCTTATTTTCAAATCCAAAACTTGACAGGTATGCCAATCGTACCCATCAAATTAGGAAATGTCATGAAATTAAAAGCAAAAAAAAGGCAACTATTATTTTTGGAATTATAAACACTGAACAGGGTCAAATTGACCCAAATGAAGTAGATTTTTTTAAAAACTAGATTTATATTTGAGTTAGTGAAAGTATAGAATATGTGGCATTTTAATAATTTAAAAATGAATCAGGATTTTTATTTCCCCAAATACTAGATATTTAAAGGTGCAGTCCACAACTCTCAGATCCCTCTCTCTCCCTCCCTCCACGCTGGTCTCTTGCCCTGCCTCAGAGGAGCTAACAAGCTAACGTTAGTCCGACAGCAACATCACCGTAATAAAACATGCTCTGTTAAAAGCATATTACTGCAATGTTTCTCTCTCTCAATGCGCAAATACTTCAGCAACAGCAGCAACAACACAGTGTCACTTACAGCAGCCCACATGAAGCTGCTGTGCACATGAACAACACATGCACTACACAGTTCTAGTGTAACAAATACAAATCAAACATAATGTAAATCAAGCAGCAGTAATTACCTTTCAAGCAGAAAAGTCACCAATTCCATCTTCTACTCCTCCAGACCATACACTGTAAAAAAAAGATGGCGCTCCAGACCCGGGAACTGTGAGCAACAGCTGTCAGACAGTCCATCAAACACAATCCTGGCTCTGATTGGTTCTTTTTGCTCGGTCGCGGTGCATTCTGCCAAAGACAGCTGTAGCAAATATGACAAAAACTCTCTTTTATAAGAGTTGCAGACTGCACCTTTAAGGCCCCAAGGTTGAAAAACACTTTTCTACACAAATCTACATACAGCTGCAAAGTATCAATACAGAACAGGTTGACATGTTTTAAGACAAATGAGCTAAAATGTGTTTTCGAAACACGGACTGTAGTTTGTTTGAACCTAAAAAAAAAAAAGCCTAAAATCTCTTTATGAATGATCTCACTACTATCGATGAGACGATCCACTCTAGGGTGTTTATTGGTAGGAAAATTATGCCCCTCAGGCCAGAGGTGGAACTGCACCCCATTTAACAGCCTTTGTTGCAGAAGTAGCTGAAAAGATGCAGATCAGAACTTTCTTTTTTTCCTCTTCCCATCAATCTGCTACACATGTAAAGACAGTTGAATTCTTTCTGTGGGCAGATATTACTGAATTTAAATCCAACAACAAACACCACAAAGTGACGTTATTATTAAATACATTTTATTACGTAAATGATATATCAACCATCTTTGAACATGAAGACCAGATGGAACATTGGGGAGTTTCAGTATTTGGTGGTACTGTATACTAGATACATGCAGAAGTTTATGATGCCTCTTCTGTAGAAGTTTTGTAAGTTTTATTTCTGCAATTTCTCCATATGACCAGACACAGACAGCTATTAAACCCCCTCCCTCCCTAACCCCGCACCCTCCCTAACCAATGAAACCTTCCCCCTCAGCCCCAGTTGCTCTGATCTTCATCTGTAAAACTGAGGATGTCTGTAACCAGGCCAGTGCCGATGGTCCTGTTTCCATCTCTCAGAGTGAACCTCTGGCCTTTCTCCAGAATCATTGGCTGACGAAGGACCAGCGTCAGCGACGTGTCTTCACCCGGCATCACCATTTCCTGTTAGAAAAACAAGAGATTGAAGGCAATCCCTCCAAAACAGAGTAAAGACCTGCAGGCCACGTCACAGGTTCATCCAGAGATCTACAAAATCTGCATTAATTTCACTCTCAAACAATAAATCAGGGTGACGATAAGAAATT
This sequence comes from Gouania willdenowi, assembly GCF_900634775.1. Classification (NCBI taxonomy): domain Eukaryota; kingdom Metazoa; phylum Chordata; class Actinopteri; order Blenniiformes; family Gobiesocidae; genus Gouania; species Gouania willdenowi. Next base: position 10,142,419 of record NC_041051.1, on the reverse strand, counting down.
AAATGTTGCATGTTGTATTATGTCAAAGCTGCCTGCTTCAGTTTATCCCTAAAATATCAACAAATTATACATTTATGTATGCATTTTTGCTAAATTAATATTTACGAGGCAGGAGTGGATCTGTTTTTGATTTAATCCTTGTTTAATTACACACTGCTGTTATGTGTCACAGTAATGTTTTAGTTAAAATAAATAAATAAATGCACATTCTGCTTTAATCATCATTGATGGTTTTGACCTAGGCAATATATAGAGATCCAAGATATACTATATCAAGTTTTTTATTTCGGCGATATAAGAAATTACAATATGGCCTATATTGATATATTTTCATGTTACATCTTATTTTGTATTAAAATACTCATTTAAAGAGTCGCTGCTTTCACTACTTCTCAGAACAGCATGAAAAGCACAGTTGAATACATTTCTGAGTGCGTTTTAAGTTCCCAGACCTTCCCCTAAACAAGCCTCACTACAGAACTCACTCACACGTTCACATTTTGTTAAAAAATGTGAACGTGTGGCATTTTTCACCAGCAGATTTAAGCTACAATCTTTCTGGTAAGACTTGCAAATATTGAAGATTAGGGGTGTGTATTGCCTGGCATCTGGCAATATGATTCGTATCTCGATAAATAGGTCACAATACGATACGATAAACCCCGATATTAAGAATAAGCCGATTGTTGCAATTTTTTTTAATATATGACTTGAAGAACTAATCTGTAAATGTGTACACCTTCATGAGAACATTATGTATGAAATATATTTATTGGCATATTTTACACTCAAAACATTGGCTTTAACATGCCATGTGCCAACAACATAAACATACAATCTGCCTGTGGCTTTTAAACCAACTTTGACTTTGGTGCAACTTAACTTTAGTGCAACTTAACTGAGGTATATGCCTAGAACAACAAATAAATGCAGAAAGTTAGTACTTTCTTTTCAGATTTTATTGAAAAAACACAAGCCGGTCAACATGCCCAGGTTTCAGTGCAGTTACAATGTCTCCTGCAGTGGAAAATACTTTTCTGGTAAAATAAATAAATGAAAAAAAAATTCAATAAAAAAATTATATATATATATATATATATATATATATATATATATATATATATATATATATATATATATATATTATTTATTTTTTAATCAATAGGGATGCATTTTTAATCGATCCGAGAAAGGCGCAACGTAATATCGCAATATATCGCCGAATACATTTTTTGTCAGTCATATGTTAATGTGAATAAGAAAAGCCACTATATCCAAACCCAAAGCTACGAGCTGCATATACACTTACATTTTTTTCTAAAGTCGAACAAATATATTTAAAGCATATGCACAAGAGAAATAATAGCCCAGTATCCTGTTTATAACCTCATTAATCTGGATTGCAACACAATTTTAGCCTGAAAAAAGCTCTATTTTTCTGTCTTTGTGACTCGTCGTCACAAAGACAAATATACACACATGTTCACACTCACCTTCTCAGGAGGCAGGATGACTCTGCAGGCCATGTCCCAGGTGAGAGAAAACATGACGGGCATAAAGCTGGTGACAAATGGTTTGTGTCTGCCTCCCTCCTCCTTACTGAGCACATACACCTGTAACTCACAGACAGCCATGAACAACTGCAGAAGTCTACAGAGTTGGACTGTGTGATAAGAAAGAAAAGCCGACCTGTGCCTTGACTTTCTGGTGAGGCATGATGGATCCTGGTTTGCACATCACCATCCCTCGCCTCACGTCCTCCCTCTTCAGGCCTCGGACCAGCGCTCCCAGGTTGTCTCCGGCTTCAGCGCGATCCAGAGACTTGTGGAACATCTCGATACCTGATGATCGGAGTTGGTTACTCCAACAAAGCAGTCGTGTACACAGCTGCTTGTAATGCATGAGGTCTTAGACTATATCAGTGCTTTTCAAAGTGTGTCTCAGATTAAAGGGAATTATGTAGTAAAAGCATCTGCTTCTATTGTTGAACTCTATATTTTTATATGTGCCAGTATATGCCATCCTCAATGTTCTCACTCTACTCTGCACGTAGACATTTTAGAGTTTAGGGCTCAAAACATATTTACATGGGAAGAGATCTTTATCTCATGTTTAAGTCCACTTTTTATTAAACCTGTGACTCTCAGGCAGTTTTCGCATCAGGATAGTCCAGTACTTAGGCACAGTGGGCAGAGAACACCTGATGATTTTATTACAATCATTTGGCTTGGTTTGCATTCAAGTGCACTTTTTCATCTGCTCCCAAATGACAGGAAACATCCTGTCAGTTGTAGAGAGGTTTGTGTTTGATGCACTATAGCTGAGAGGGTACTGTGTGGATCAGATTCTCAGTAGCAGTAAAAAGCAGAAAGAGAAACAGGGTGAAGGTAAAGCACATCAGTGACTGGCTTCTCCTCAGAGTGCACAGCCTGTTCTCCTTGCAGCCAGCGCTCAGGGAAAATTAAACTACATTGTCTGCCCTAGACATGCTAAAACCTGGTTTATCTGGTGGCTCTTTAAACTGAGCAAATCAATCCTTGAGTGGTTAAAATGTTTCAGGATGTGCTGGTGTGAACATAAAGTACTCTTTCTAATTGTTTTCACTCACCTGTCACCACAGATTTAAAGCTGCGGTTATGTCCCAAAAACTCAGACTCGTCTCCTTTCTTAATGATGCCTCTCTCCACGGTACCAGAAACGACCGTACCTCTGCCTGAGACACAAGCGACAATGTTCAGGTTAGTCTTAAAACTCTGTGAATTTCAGATATCTGTAATGGATTTATGTACATTTATGTGATTAAATAGTTGTTCAAATGTGTATGAATGTTTAGTATGTGAGCACATGCAAAAGGCGTTTGTCCACCCCAGTTTATTTATAAGGGTGCCGTAAAAAATCGATTAATGTCTGAATCGTGATTCTTATAAATCTCTGAGCCAGCGTTTCTGCCCCGTCTTCCCTGAAGGTTAATGTTTGGGTGCACTTTGGATTAGGGCTGCTCAATTAATCAAAATTCGATTACAATTTCAATTATTGCACCCAACGATTACAAAACTAACATAATCAAGGAATATTATTATTAAAAAAAATATATAAATATTTATATATATATATATATATTTTTTTTTTTTAACATGTTTTATTCGCTAAATAAAACAAACCCACTATTTCGGACGTCTACAAATAATAAATCTTGGCACACACGTTATTAATACTAATTTGGGGTTGTTTAATCCACACACATGCAAGCTCCTCCCCTCTGCCCCGCCCCTCTCAAAGCCAAAGCTAGCCTGCAGGCTAACATGAGGAAAGTTGTTGCTAGTGGTCTTGAAACATGGCAGGAGAAACGCAGCAAAAATGCTTCGTAAACAAGTGGCAAGTCAAATTCTCTGATATGGAACACTTTGTTTGATGATGAAGACCTAGAGCAGGGCTTCTCAACTGGTCTCATCCTGGGACCCACATTTTGCCTCGGTCATTTAATCGCGACCCAATTTTTTTTTTAATTCAACCAACCAAATTTAGTTTTTCAAAAAAAAACATGTTGAAAACACAAATATATAATATTTTTTAAAACATAAATCTATATATTTTCCTGTGCAACATGCATTTCACAGCATGCCTGTCAAAAGAAAAGTTTCTTTAAAAATAAAAGTATTTATTTATTTTTGACTAGCTGCCCCCGACCCACCAGTTGAGAATCGCTGTCCTAGAGCAAAGACACATCACATGCAAGAAGTGTTTCGTTTTGTGCCAGTTAGTTTTCCTACCTGGGATTGAATAAACGCCTTCGATTGGCAACAGGAAAGGTTTATCCAGCTCTCGTTTAGGAAGAGGAATATAAGAATCCACTACTTCCAGCAGCTCCATCACTGCCTTCTGACCCAGCTCAGGTAACCTTCCCTGGAATCAAACGGAAAGAATACACATACGGGTATGAAAACCACAAAAGAACACATACAGTGTCGTATGCAAGTCATGTGACTACGTTACAAACTTCTCCTTTTTTACCACATACAACACAAAGACAGACAATTACAGAATAGAAGGAAAGAAAAGAAATGCTGACAGGATACCACACACTGTATTTACAAATATTATACATTATAATATGAATATAAATGAGTGTGTGTGTGAGATATTATAATAATTATAATAATAATGGTGTTGCACTATTAGAGGGTGAGGAGACAATAACAAGTTAAAAATAGACAAACACGTGGGCAAAGGAACGAGATATATATAATATATATATATATATTAAAAATAGAATAGATACTGTAAAAAATTGAGAGAAGTGAGCGAGAGGAAAAAAAAAAGAGAAACCCCCCTCCAAAAAAATAAAATAAAAATCAACCTAAGAAATGGGGAGAAATAATAGTTTCAACCTGGAGCCTGACAACCAGGCAAACAGAGAGGGCCAGAACAGAACCTGCCGGACACTGGGGGGTCCCCGCCCACAGGTACCCTCCATACCCCCGTTTCCTCTTTTTTTTTTTTTTTTTTTTTAAGTTTAATTTGAAATATATTCATTTATTTTTCCTTTCCCCTCCCTGTCCAGTAAGGCTGAAAGATAAATTGCATTTGCGATATTATCGCAATGTCATAAAACACGATTTTCTAATCACAAAGGCTGCATTTATTTTTCTTGTTAAGTTCAGATTGTGTTTAAGAAGTGCAGTCCACATGTTTCATGAAACGTGAAGTTAGATACGTTGAAGCGGTAAAGCCACAGATTTGTTTGCTTTATTGTTGTAATCTGTGCTTTAAAATGTATATTTCAAAGTTTATTTAAAGTTTAAATAAATCTGAAATTGTTTATTATGAAACAGATTGATTTATTGCTTGTGTTCATTGAAAAATACATGACAAGAGGCCCTTGAAAAAATAATCGCATATTCAATCGCAATATTGAGGAAAAAAAAAACGCAATTAGATTATTTTCCAAAATCGTTCAGCCCTAGTGTGCAGGTGTACCCACATTACAAACTGAAGAATTCCTCTCCTCACCTCCAGAGCACAGAGGGCGGAGCCAATCACAACGGGCGTGTTTTCCCCATCGTAGCCAAACTCAGTGAGCAGCTCACGGATCTCTATCTCCACCAGCTCCACCATCTCCTTGTCCTCCACCGCGTCGGCCTTGTTGATGAAAACCACCACGTGCTCCACGCCGATCTGCCGCGCCAGCAGGAGGTGCTCTCTGGTCTGAGGCATCTGGCCGTCGGTGGCCGCCACCACCAGGATGCAGCCGTCCATCTGAGCCGTGCCTGTGATCATATTCTGAGGCGAATCACCAATCATTTAATAACTGATTTATTAGGTACAGGGCTGAAAGATAATCTGTGTCCTTTGTTTACTTTGACGTAGTCGGCGTGACCAGGGCAGTCTGTGTGTGCGTAGTGTCTGTTAGATGTGGTGTATTCCACATGAGAGGCGTTAATGGTGATGCCTCGAGCCTTTTCCTCCGGAGCGTTATCGATGTCCTCGTACTTTTTGTAGTTAGCGCCACCAGCATCAGCCAGCACTAGCAAATAAACAGCACAGAGCTTGAATTAGAAAATAACACTAACGCTTAATGTAGTGGTTCCCAACCTTTTTCAGATTGTGACCTCATTTGTTATATCACAGATTTCTGGGGACCCCAGAGATTTTTTTCCCTAAAATCATTAATTTTTCTTTATCATATACGTTATACTGTGTAAAATACAAATACAGAGTAAGCTATTTGAGCTTTTTGCTTCTTCCTGCATTGCATGTCTATTTCTGTAATAATAAGTATTGTTTTTTAACCTGTTCAAAATAGATATTTTGAAAGAAATTATAATACAATGGAAAAAAAATTTAAATATAATTTTAATCAGTATTTTCATTATTTTATTATTACTAGAAATCTCAGGCAACCCCGTTTTATTCCCAGGCAACCCCAAGGTTGAAAAACCCTTGCTTAATAAATCAATTAAACAAAAATGTGTGTCAAAAATAAAGTAACATACAATTAAAAGGTAGATATAAATTGTAGTGACATGGATTATTCTGACAGCTCCTTTAATTATTCACATGTCATATAAAAATGTATGAGAACAACATTAATGTCACCCGATTTCCTCTCAGGGTTCAATGATTTACTGAATCTGATCAGGTTTATTGATTAAGTTTTGATCAACTTAGGTTAAATTAACCTAATTTAAATTATCCTATCTTCTGTAGCTCTGATGAGATGTTGTTAGAATGTAACATTCTAATAACGTTGCGCCAACTGACTTTAGTTTTGTAGACCGGAAGTTCCCACTGAAACGGTTGTACTTGAGGTAGCTTGCTGACTGTGAATGTGTATCTATGAGGAACGGACAAAAGGCTGGAATAAAAAGAACTAAAGGACAACACGGACTGAGTTATTCTTAGCTAACCAGGCATAACAGTTCAAACACTGAGCAGTTAAAGCTGATCACGTTTTCACGGAGCACCGCTGCGCTACACAAAAACGGGCGGAGCTTCACAGTCACAGTAAAGTTAAAAGGGCACAGGTGGCTCTGGGTTTAGGAGTCAGTGATGATTTTTGTTGTTTTAGAGGGTGTTTGTGGTGATTTAAGATGAGTTTAATGCAGCCAGGACATGAGGAGGGAGGGTGATGCACCTAATAATTGGCCCCGGAAACATTTCCTCATAAAAAACTGTTCTTTACCCCACAGTGACGGTTTTGCCCATTTCTGCGTTTAAGCGTTTTCATTGGTCGATTCCGTAATTCTGTCCACGATTCCGTTAACGCGGATTTTATAGGGCCCTAAAAGAGCCAGTCAGTGGCCTGCTGTGAGCGCTTATGAGCAGTGAAAAAAGCAGAGTGACTATGAGGAGGAGTTCACGGCATTGAACATGAAGAAAAAGCTTCCCTTAACGTACAAGTGATTACTTGTTGACTTTTGAAAATGTTACACATGCTGCACTTTACTATTCTGTAGAATGTTTGACTGTTAGGAGCTTTTATCCTGTAAACTGCTGGAAGTTATTTTTAGATTAACATTTTTACATTTAAATATCCACAAAGCTGCTGCATTTAGACATTTTTCTTTTTGCTCTACAAGGAAACTTAAAACTCAGGACATTTTATTGGTGGTTTAAGACATTTTGTTAGTTTGTCCTGTAGATTATGATTTTATCATCTACCTCAAACCTTGTGTTTTTTTTTTGTGCATTGTTTCATGGATATTGTTCAATGTATTACAATAAAATAAGATAAGATTGAAACATTAAAAGGTGCATGCTATCAGTTTTATTTATATATATATATATATATATATATATATATATATATATATATATATATATATAAAAACAGGATCGGCAGGTGATGCTTTTTTAAAGAAAAAAAATAAATAAATAAAAAATCGGTGAATTGCAATCGGTGCACCCCTAACTATAACACCAGCATTGTACCTTTGGTAATGGCTGCAGTCAGCGTGGTCTTGCCGTGATCAACATGTCCTATTGTTCCGATGTTCACGTGTGGTTTTTCTCTGCTGTATGTCTTCTTAGCCTCAGCAGCAAAGGTTCGTCGGCTCAGCGACACAGTACACTGCAAACAAACAAACAAACTGCTGGAATCAAAGTGTAACAATTCCACACTGCACAGTAGAAGCCAGTAAACCAGGTCACTAACCAGTTTCAGTGAGCCATGCAGCAGGCCTGGTGAAGACAGCTGAAGGGCTGGAAGAATTACAGATCATACGTAGCTTTTACATAAACTATTCCCATTATTTCAACACTTATTGCCTAAACATTCAATTATTGTTACTTTTTTTTTTTTTTACATAATTTGTGAAAAATTAAAGAGATCAGTCTTGAAGATTGAAACCTAAAACTCGGGATGTCCCGATACAACTTTGTCATTTCCAATACTATACCGATATTGCAGCCTATTGATCCGATGCGATATTAGCGTAAATCATAGATACTTTTATTACATTTTTTTTTCAATTTAAATAAAAAAACAATAATGAATTATTTATTTGTATTGTGGAATGTTAGAAAAGGTTTGATCAAGTTGTTACTCAAACAAAAAACAATAGTCAGCAACAGTAGGTATGAGAAAAACTGACTCATTTATTATTAACCAATTGGTTACATTAATTTTAACCTTCTACAGAATATCTACAATATTCTACAATTTAATAAAATAAATAAAAAATGAATTGCAAAAAAATAAATAAATAAATAAATTGGAAATTTGAATTCGATATTCGTTTTTCAGGCCGATATCGGACCGATATCGGATAGGGACACCCCTACCTAAAACTAGCCACTACTTGAGCATAATAATAGATTTTTATGATCGATATAAACACGTCTTAAAGAGGTAGGCAAAAACGTAGACATATATATATATATATGTAATACAAAAGATTTGGTTTAAACGTGACACGTTAGATTCAACAAATGTTAATAATTTCTGCAAATATGAAATAGTCTACACACTATATTATACGTGTATCACTATACTACACTGGAATTTATCTGTACTATATTTATATACAACCAGGTTGTGATTATTGACAGATAAGTCGGTGCTGAGGAAAATACCAGTTGTTCAAAAACAGAAGCAGTTTTTAATGCTGTTGACTCTCTGTTTGCATTAAATAGTTTATTAAGTGCAGCCTGTGTTTGTACAATGCATACGTTAATAAAAACCTGTAAAAATGTTTCAGAATAAAGTATACTATCAGGTTTAAAGACAGGAAACACGTTGCAGAATACATTAAAGCAGGTTTGCGGCAGAGACACGTTTCTACCAAACGAACCAGAAACATTCTGCTGCTAACTTACTCCGAGTTTTAAAGTTCACGTTTTATATGTTTTATGTTTAATGTTTCTTTGAATGATATTCATACAGCTCGTCAATGTGCTGTTAGCTGAGCGTTAGCTAACTCTCATTGGTAACGTGACCTTGCTCGGAATTCCAGATATCCCATCACGCTTTTCAACCTTTTATTGCATACAAATCGAATATTGTGAGGTATTCATAAAACAGAATGCATAATATGAAAAACAAACATCTTAGCACACACACGAAATTGCGTAAATGAAATGAATAAAACGGTTTTTTTACCGGAGACACACGCACGCAGACCAATAAGCGACGCCATCTTGGATGGTAGACGGACCAAAGATGAAGCACAGACAAGATAGTTCCCTGTTCAGATTTTTCAAACTGGCTTTTCCTGCGCAAGATGATAAAATAATAAAATAGCTTAAAGAAAAAATCACTGCGCTCATATCCTGTCATAAATACCAGCAATATATATTTTAAGTAATTATATTTATTGTTATTAGATTGCATTCTAAAACAACTGTAAAACGGGGACAGCATATTAAACATCAGAAGCCTTTCAGAGTCGCGTTTTCATGTTCTCTCCGTAATTTCATTGGAATAATATTGTTACATCGTTATATCAATACATATATTTAAATGTAGACGTCTTGCACCTTTTTTTCTGGACTTTTAACCTTTTTTGTGTCCTCTAACCTAATATATGCTTTTATTTTTACGGGGCAGCTTTGTGTGCAGATGTCGTAATTTGCACTGTCGTTGTACAATGTGATATGTACTTGAGAGATTCAAACCACTGAAATGTAAATCTAAATTAAATTATGATGACTTCTATGGGGACGTATTTTACTGTTACTCATACTCTTTGGAGGATGTGCTTCTTTATTACCGTAACTCTCATAATACTGATAGTATTACTGTATTACTTTTAGAGAGCTGGGTAGATTGGCTCTTATATAATTTCAATCCAATATAAATATAAAATTCACTAACTAAATATGCAATATCATATTCAAAATAAGATTAAACTTTACGTTTTTTTCTCCGTTTACTATTGTATTTATTTATACTTGCCCGTTTGTTTCTGAAGTTACGGTAAACATGGCAGCCTCCCTGCTACTCGTGAACTAGCTAGAATGTTCCAGCAGCTTCATGTGTGTGTTTATATTAAGAGCCAAACTACTTACTTTGAACTCAGACAGACCGAAGCTGTGTTTGTTTGTAAACTAAACTCCGATATAAAGACTCTTTAAAAGGTAAGGTGGACATTAATCCGATATTAGCGGCTAATCAACTAGCTTGTTTAGTGTAGCTGTTGGTGTTGGAGCTGAAATCCTCCAACTACAGGCAGTGACTGTGAATATGTTTTAACATTCTTCAAGGTTTGATTATTCAATTCATGAATAATTTGTTGCTTTTCAACTTGATCGAGTGATGTTAATGTGTGACTTTCTCCTTTTAGTATCATCATGTCAGACGACAGCCAGAGCAGGAGATACCCCAGGAACCTTCAGGGGGTTTTACAGCTCGCTGTAGAGGCTGGATCAGGCTCAGAGTGTCCAGAACCTGTAGAACCCATGTCTGAGGATGTGAGTGAGCCCTGAGTTTGTTTTTCTGTGGTTTATAACTACCTGTAATGGTTGGGGATGTTGTAGGTTCTCCTATTGCTTCACAAGTTAAAGCTTAACTCTTGTTTTTTCTGACCAAAACCTGTGTGTTGAGGGATAAAATGGGAGTAAATATGTTTTGTACTACACACAGAGTGACCACCAGTGTTTAGATTGGTGTCTCTATTATTCAATCAAAAAAAACCTGTGGAAGTGTCACCTAATATGTAATACGTATCTATACCGGCAGTCTATCCATACGAAAGATGACGTTGCCGGACCTTTTGTACATAAGCGTAATGTGCCTGTTTTATCACAGTGTCGGGATGGCCGAGTGGTCTAAGACGCCCGACTCAAGGATTCTTCCTTCCGCTGCCGTGGATTCAAATCCCACTTTTGACATATAGATTTTTTGGCAGTGGCTATCCGTACGGTTGCCGTATCAATATACTGACATTCTATCCGTACGCAGCGCCCCTACTTGGCCAGTTTAGGTCACATGTCAGGTCAGTCATTGGCCTGTTTAGGTTGCGTGACTAAGACTAAACCTAACCCTAGATCCCTAAATTGTTGGGATATAGGGTTATAGCCTAACCCTAAGATGCTACGTACGTGTACTTCGGTAACAGTACCAATAGCACCGGGGGTTGTCCGTACGGCAACCGTACAAATAGACACTTTAATATTTTTTCATTTTAACATATTAAATACGGCCAATTCCACCTTCAAAAACACATACGAAAAAAAATAAAAATGTAGGTTATTTCCTGGGTTAGGGCTAAAATAAAGGCCGTGGCTATGGATTGATACGGTAAACGTATCCATAGACTGCCAATCTATGCATATGCAGCGTCCGTCATTGGCCAGTTTAGGTCACGTTATAGGTGCACCATGTGACTTAAAGTTCCGTCAGTTTTATTTTAGCTCATATTTATTTTTAGCTAACCCTTTTATTTTAGCCCTAGCCCTATCCCTAACCCAGGAAATAGCCTAAAATGTTTATTTTTTTAGTATATTTTAAGGTGGAATTTGCTGTGTTAAATATGTTAAAATGAAAAAATGTATATGTCAAAAGTGGGATTCAAACTCACGTTAGCGGAAGGAAGAATCCTTGAGTGCAGCGCCTTAGACCACTCGGCCATCCTGACACAGTGAAAACACAGGCACACTATGTTTAATGTACTGTATCTCTAGACACTTTCTAAAATAAAAGGGTTAGGGATATGGTTAGGGCTAAAATAAAAGGATTAGCGGGGTAGCTAAAAATAAATATGAGCTAAAATAAAACTGACTGAAATTTAAGTCACGTGATGCACCACTCGCCTAAACTGGCAAATGAGGGGCGCTGCGTACGGATAGACTGCCGGTCTATTGACACGTGTTACGTACCGATATCCACTGCCAGAAAGATTCACTTCAATCAAAAAAAAAAAAACCCCAAAAAAACCTTTTCTATCAAAAAAAAAAGTTTACTTGTATCAAAAATATTTTCAGTCAAAGAAAAAAAGTGTTGAAATGCAAAAAAAATATTTCAGACCCAAATCATTGCATTTGAAAACTTTTTTCTTTGATTGAAAAGGTTTTTCGTTTTTTAAATAGAAGTTATCTTTTTTGTATTTGGGCCATATTATGGGTAGTACATTTGTATTTTTATTATTCAATCAAAAAATAAAATATTTTCAGTCAAGAAAGTGTTTGAACGGCAAAAAAAAATCAGCCCCAAAAAATTGCGTTTTGAAAACTTTTTTCTTTGAAGTGAAAAAAGTTTTGAAGCCCCTTTTTTTTTCTTTTTATTAAATCATTTTGAGACCAACGTTCCATGGTGGGTGGAGCTTCGACATTGGTCAGTAATATTTGAGTGACAAGCCTCTTCCCCAATGGCATTTAAGGTAGGATTCTCTCTCTGACAACAAGCAAGTCGTCATTTGTAATGTACCGGTGTGAGAGTGTTGCACGACCAGATACCAGAGGAATGGACCCGCGTACAGAGCTCAAATACAAGCAGACAGGATTGTGGCTTATGGAGTCTGATTATATTGAAATAATGACGTACTGATGACAAGATTATTATTATTATAATTATGTCTATATAATCAGATGGAGAGATATAGTTATTCAGCTTTGTAGCACAGGCCCAGATGTTATGCTTCTCACAGAAAGATGGAGAAGTGTTGCTAACCACTGCACTATCAGCAAATTAACCAGTTCAGACTACATCATTCTCTCTTTTTTGTCATATTAATTATGCTTAACCCTAACCTTTGAATGATTTGTTCCTGTACAAAAACAGTTTTGTGTATGTTGTTGTGTTGCAGAGGAAAACGTGGCTCAGAGATGCTCTAGCAGAGGTGTGCAGAGGACAGATGGATGAGGTGGAGCAGATGAAGCAGTGTCTGGCTGTTCTACGTAAAGAGGAAACGAATGAACAGGAGAGAGACGGTGCAGATGACAGGGATGAGGATGAAGATGATGAGCGGGAATCAGCCTTTGAGATGCTGTCTGAGCTGTGTGAGAACCTGGACAATGCTAGAGGTTTGTTAATAAAACATTTAAAGCATGTCCAAGGAGAACAATGGAGAAGAAAAGCTGATGTGTTCTCTGCACAGATCTGATGACTCTCGGTGGGTTGGATCTGTGTGTGTCTCGGTATCTGCGTCACGCCCAGGGTGAGCTGAGGTGGCGTGCAGCCGAGCTGATCGCCTCCTGTGCACAGAACATGCCTCAGGTCCAGATTTATCTGCTGGGCCTCGAAGCTCTGCCTCTGCTGCTGCAGCTGACGGATTCAGACCCTCACCCCACCGTCAGAGTCAAAGCTCTGTTTGCTGCATCATGTGAGTCCACCAGGGTTGGGGTAAATTATAAATGTAATTGGTAATTAATTAAAATTATGACAGAATTAAACCTTTCGCACTACCTGTCAGTTCTATTCAGGATCATACATAGGGATAAAGTGACATAAAAAAGGCTCAGACGCCCACACCAAAAATATTAATACCAATATTTTCATTGATTAGGAAGCCTAACAAGATGACAAAGAGATAAGAAACTAATTAGACGATAGATAATATTGTTTACTGTATTTTACAGCTGATTTTAGACAAAACTGATCCATTACCATTAGAGATGCTAACACAAGAGGAAGGTTACGTTTTATGGGTTTATTTATTAAATGTTCAGTAAGTGTAAATAGTTGTAAAATTAATTGTAATTTTAATTGTAATTGTGAAAAATGCAGGTCGGTGTAATCATAATTAAGTTGTAATTGAACATGGATAGTTGAAGATGTAATTGTAATATGAAAATGTAGTTGACCCCATCCCTGGAGTCCATTATTTCAGACATTAAGCAACCATGTTGTCATTCTTTTTGTTTATGCTTTAATTGTCAGATTTCTTTGTGTATCCATTTGTTCCTTACATATTGAATTAGTTGTAGTTAACTTGAACTAATTTATCATTTTTTTAATTTGCATGAGTTAGCTCTCCTTAGCTTCCTCTGCTATGCAAATTAATGAAGTTTAATTTAGGACAAGTTACCATGTGACAGTCAGGTGTGATAAAACTGGGCTTTTCTGAGCTACCAGGTGTGACTTCCTCCTCTTCTCGTGACTGCAGGTCTGGTACGAGAACAAGAGGCGGGGCTGAAGGCTTTCCTCACCAATGATGGTTTCTCGGTGCTGATGAGAGGCATGCAGTCACAGAACGAGAAGCTGAAAACCAAATCTGCTTTCCTGCTCCTCAACCTGCTGAACTCACACCCAGAGCTGAAAGGTAAGACTGAGGATGGGCTTTGATAGGACGGCTTTGGGTGCTTCAGTGCTCCAGGTTGATTGTATGGTTATTGTCAGAGATGGAAGTAACTTATTACAACTACTCATATTACTGTAATCAAGTTTTTTTTTTTATGGGTACTTGTACTTTTTTGGGTGTATTTCTAAATTAGTAATTTTATTTGTACTTAAGTAAGTTTTAAAAGAAGTAAAATAATTCATTACATTTCTACACCCAATCGTTACTGAAACTACAAAAAATGTTAAGACCAAACAACAATTTTCTCAGAACATCACCAGAAGATTCTACAAGCACTATGTAAGCCATGATGATAAAGCATCTGTTATTGGTGTTATTTTATACTGTATATATCAGTACTACATACAGTGGATATAAAAATCTACACACCCGTTCAAATGCCAGGTTTCTGTGATGTAAAAAAAATGACACCAAGATCAATAATTTGACAACTTTGTCCACCTTCAATGTGACCTATAACCTGTATAATGCAATTGAAAAACAAACTGAAACCTTTAAAGGGGAAAAATAAAAAAAAACTTAAGATAACCTGGTTGCATAAATATGCACACTCTTAAACTAATACTTTGTTGCAGCACTCAGTGTTTTTGGGTAACAGTCTATCAGTGTGGCACATCTTGATGAGGCAATATTTGCCCACTCTTCTTTACAAAACTGCTCCAAAGCTTACAGATTGCGAGGGCATCTCCTGTGCACAGCCCTCTTCAGATCACCCCACAGATGTTCAATGTGATTCAGGGCTGGACTCTGGCTGGGCAATTCCAAAACCTTAATCTTATTCTGGTGAAGCCATTCTTTTGTTGATTTGTCTGTGTGCTTATAGTCATTGTTGTGTTGAAAGATAAAGTTCATCTTTAGCTTTCTAACAGAAGCCCAAAGGTTATTGGCTGTTATTTGGAGCTGTTCATAATTCCCTCCACCCTGACTAAGGCCCCAGTTCCAGCTGAAGAAAAACAGCCCCAAAGCATGATGCTGCCACCACCATGCTTCACTGTAGGTATGGTGTTCTTTTGGTGATGTGCAGTGTTGTCTTTGCATCAAATATACCTTTTGAAATTACGGCCAAATAGTTCAACCTTGGTTTCATCAGACCACAACACATTTTCCCACATGCGTTTGGGAGACTTCAAATGTGTTTATGCAAAATGAAGCTGGGCTAGGATGTTTTTCTTTGTAAGATAAGGCTTCCGTCAAGCCACCCTACCCCATAGCCCAGTCATATGAAGAAGACGGGAGATTGTTGTCACATCTACTACACAGCCAGTACTTGCCAGAAATTCCTGCAGCTCCTTCAATGTTGCTGTCGGCCTCTTGGCAGCCTCCCTGACCAGTTTTCTTCTCGTCTTGTCATCAATTTTGAACGGACGTCCTGTTCTTGGTAAAGTCACAGTTGTGCCATATTTTCTCCACTTAATGATGGCTGTCTTCACTGTGCTGCATGTTATATTTAGTTCCTTTGGAAATTATTTTCTACCTTCACCTGACTGATATCTTTGAACAATGAGATGCCACTGATGCTTTGGAAGCTCTCTGCGTACCATGGCTTGTGCTGGAAGATGTGGCTACAAAAAATGTCAGGAAAATCTACTAGAACAGCTGAACTTTATTTGGGGTTAATCAGAGGAACTTTAAATGGTGACAGGTGTGTGCTGACTCCAATTTAACATGAGTTTGAATGTGATTGGTTATATCCGAACACTACCCCGTCCCCAATTATAAGAGGGTGTGCACACTTTTGCAACCTCGTTCTCTGTTTTTTTTTTATTTTTACTTCACCTCCCTGAAAGGTTTCAGTTAGTTCTTCAGTTGCATTGTACAGGTTATAGGTCACATTAAAGGTGGAAAAAGTTGTAAAATTATTTATCTTGGTGTCACTTTTTACATCACAAAAACCTGGCATTTCAACAGGGGTGTGTAGACTTTTTATATCCACTGTATACAGTAACATTGGGCTTTTACTCAATGTTTTGCGGCACCAAGTCACATTCCTTCTATTGTTTAAAAAAGCTACTTGGCAAGAAAAACTTTTTTGATTCTGAAGAACTTCCTACAGGTAAGAAAATTTAGATATTCCCTTAATACATTTAATTTTTTTTTAAATCAGCAGAGCGTTCTGAGCAAACTTTGGCAAATGAGGGATTTGTGACAGATTTCCTGGTCAACTAATTTGTGTGAGAGTTTTCTGGCTTAGACAGTTAATTTTCCATGTTCAGGTTACTCAAATTACACCTTTTTATCAAAACAATGAGACCTAAATTTACTTTATGGACTCCAAGAAAATAATTCTTTTTTCATTCAACACAACATGATATTGTGATTTTATTGAATATGTTCACACTTTTCCATCTGTTACAACCTGGTTATCCCTGTAGAATGGGGATAAAATCAGTTGTTTAGAAGCTTTGCTCTCTGTCTCATTTATTCAGTTCTTCATGTATTACTGAAAAACTTCATAAACTCTGCCCAGTACTTGGTAGTAGATACAATGTTACTGTACAGAAACATTGCTACAGAAAAATAAGTTTTGGCTTAAAATTCTCCCTGTAAATGTTACTGAATTCTATTCCACTCTAAGGTATTGTGAGTTAGGCGTACAGTATAAAGAACAGTTTCCTGGTTTGTCTCTGTGCAGACACGGTGGTCTCTATGGGGATGGTACAGCAGCTGGTGTCAATTCTCGGCACGACTCACTCTCCTTTCCATGAACACGTGCTCGGAGCACTTTGCTGGTAAGCCATGATTTTTATATAATTTATTTGACAAATATTCCACTGATCCCATTAGAGATGATGATGATGAACCTTTCCTATGATTTCAGTCTGGTGGAGGACTTTCCTCAGGGACTAGCTGACTGCAGAAATCCTGCTCTGGGCCTCGAGGAACTACTGAGACGGAGAGCCGAGGAGCTCAGAGGGAAAGAAGAATGTCAGGTAGCTCATCATGTTGAGGATTACTCATTTATTAGACTTGATAAATAATTTCAGTGACACACACCCTTCAATTGTTATGCTTCTGGGTAATCATTGATCCTTCTTTCACATTATTCTCCGACAGGAAGAGCTGGAATTCTGTAAGCGTTTGAAGACCTTGTGTTTCCTCAAGGATCAACCTTCAGATGACAATGGAATGGATCGCTGAAGATATTTACTTTTTAAACCATATTTATCAGCCTGTTTGCAGACGCTTGAACAGTTTCATTATTTCTTTTTCATGTCGTAATGAAGTTTACCTGAGCCAGCTGTTGTTTTTTCGCTCCAAATTTAGTGTACCTTTCTTTGTGGAGTTGCTATAAAACGACGACATATTAGGGCCACATTAAAATCTGAGCACTATGAAATTAAAGTTGTTATATTTTGAGAATAGTCGTAATTTTACACGAATAAAGCCGAATTCTAAAAAACTTGTAATGGTATAGAGCTCAGAATTCCCTGTTGAAGTGAACGCACACAAACAGCCCTGAAGTCGACCACTTACAACCAGTTCCTCCTCCACAAAAGAGGCTATTTGCGCCAAATCAGTCTGGTTCTGTTCGAACATACACCTGCAAAGTGGCTTTAAAGTCATTAAACTGATAACAGCGTCATGAGTGTGTAGGTGCAGACCCAAATGCAGGGACGGAGGCGGAGCTCAGATGCATTATTCCAATATTTATTGTTTCCATAGGCATGGTCAGTCCAGGAAGGCAGAGGTAATCAAAAACACAAAAAGCCAAACCAAGGAGCGAGGGTAAACGAGAATGTCCAAAAGCAAAAACACTTGCTGTTAGGGATGTAACGATTAATCGTAAGGCTGTTAAAAATCGATTCATAGGTATCACGGTTGATATCGATTTTCTGACAATTGAATCGCAGTACTTTTTTTAACCAGCAGAGGGCGCTATCCGGAAGTGTTGGCGGCGGGCGGAGTCTGCTAATACTTTCTTTCTGGCTGCCTTCTACTCTTAAATATGTTAATAAATGATTAATTACCCCTTTAGCACCGAAAGAATATCTGTAATATTACTTGAATATCTGTAAAAGTCACGGTTTTCTATTAGCTCTGTCTGCTAGCATAGCTTCTCTTCTTCACTGCAAGATATCCGCATGCCAACCGACCACTGTGTTACCAGCGCCCTCTGCTGGTCCAAACAAATATGACGTAAATCAGTGTA
This sequence comes from Gouania willdenowi, assembly GCF_900634775.1. Lineage (NCBI taxonomy): Eukaryota > Metazoa > Chordata > Actinopteri > Blenniiformes > Gobiesocidae > Gouania > Gouania willdenowi. Next base: position 10,124,032 of record NC_041051.1, on the reverse strand, counting down.
ATCACGTTTTTGTTTTTTTTTTAAAAGTCCAATTGTTAAGGCACAAAATACATTTTCAGTTGCACTTATAAAAAAAAAAATAACTATTATGCAGTTTTGCATAGTTTATTATAGAACCAGAATTTAAATTAATAGGCTTCATTTTCATTTGTATTATTCCTTTATTTATTTCATTCAAGATTTATTTTTAGTTAAATTGCATTGTTTTGAATAGTTTATCAAGGAATTCTTTTGACAATGAAAAATAAAAGGAAAATAATACAGTATTTTCTAGTTTTTTTTCCCAAAAAAAAAATTGTCTACAGTCCCATTTTGTAAATGAAAAAATCGTGAGAGAATCGTATCGTGAACCCAGTATCGTGAATCGAATCGTATCGGGAGTTGAGTGAATCGTTACATCCCTACTTGCTGTTGATCCAGGAATTACTGGCATGAAAACCAAGCCTAGATCACAAGTAGAAACATAGAAGCAGAACCATAGTCACAGCAAAAATGTCCCAGCACTGAACTGCAGCACAGCCTCCCGATTTATCCCCAGCAGTTAATTATTTGCAGCTGGTGGCCAATCAGGAGAAAGCTGCTAAGAGGAAGGCCCAGAGTTCCTGCCTGCCCTCCAAAATAAAACCCCATAGTGAGTGTGGTGATGATGGGCCAAAAGGCTGCAAACTTGTGCGTCCAAAAGAGACATTCCCGAATGGTGACATTATGGATGAAAAGGGGAAAAAAAAAACTTCCAAACAATCGAAAGAGGAACTATTCTTGAACTGGAGGAATGCTAACAACGTCTGGCAGGGAACAAGGCCAACACGAACAACGATAGAGAGGAGGAGGAATAAAAACAAGACAACACTGACTACAGATGAGAATACACAAAAAAGGACTGTTGTTTGACCAGAGAGACATGTAAACCCATGTAAATTTGCAATGGTAAAACGGGACGGGACCCAGATAAGCAAACTGCTTCTCTCGTCTCCTTTTTCGGCATGTACAAAAAATGTAAAAAAAAAAAGTGAATGTAACCATGTCGGAAAGAAACTGAATAAATAAATAAAATAAATTTCACCATGTATGAAATATAATTTCACTAAATGTCCAAAATTCTTTGTAACACATCAGACAAGATCCTGTTTGTATTTCAATTTTATTCTTGTAAAATTACAAGTTTATTCTCGAAATACGACTTTAATCTTGAAATAATATGTTACATTTGTAAATACACTCTACACTAAAATTCAGGTGCATGAGAAAACAAATGCTAAAAATTGCATTGCCAATATTCATGCCTATTTACTTATGTTATTAAAGATGAGTAACACTATTGTACATCAATTACTCAAAATTCTCAAAAATGCATAGTCATCTGTCAGTGGATTCCCACCCCCATAAATATTAATACAAAGAGAGCTCCCAGACTTTAGAGACTCCACAGAGATCTTGGTTAGGGCCTCTTCCATTTTCCAAAGTCTTCCTTGTTCTCTGAAGCTCTTATATCACCAACAGCAATCAGAAGCTGTGCCAAATAATAAGTCCCCATGACAAAGTAGTGCACATGTGCTATCTTGGCTGCATTGAAAACCTGCACAGCCAGTGACATATCAGACACCATAAAGACTAAACTTCCCATTAAAGTCGCAAAGCGGCGCGTCCTGATGGCTAAAGCACCCATAAAGACAGTTAGAAAAATGTAGGCGCCCACAGCAGGAGTTTCAATCTTAAAGTTCGGTGCCTTCTGTAGAAATGGATACAGGTAGAAGTAAAAAGCTCCTCCAATCAGGAGGAGGATCAGAGAGAGAATTCTAGTCCAGGAAGAAGAGGAATGTGTTGCATAACGACTGGAGAGGAAGGCTAGTGAGTAGAGGAGGTGAGACGCTGAAAATGCACCCATTCCTGGAAACACACAACAGATTTAATGTTAAGTCACATCATGAGAAATTGATCCTTTCTCCAAACAACTGCATTAGATGAGGAATTGTTGTGTGTAAAGGTCAGGGTTAAGGTCAATTGTAATTGCATAATTAATTACAATTATGGCATAACTAATTGTAATCTTAAAAAATCTGTTGCTGTCTTAATCGTATTTAAATTGTAATTGAGTCCAGATGATTGGCTTTGTAATTGTAATTTCCATGAAAGTTCTATAAGATTAAGATTAAAGATTAAATCGGGGCTTTCGCCTTTAATTGGCCATGTAATGATACTACATTAATGGAATTTGTCCTCTGCATTTAACCCATCCCTGAGGAGCAGTGGGCAGCCATTTTGCGGCGCCTGGGGAGCAGTTCGGGGTTAAGGGACTTGCTCAACATCCCATAGCAAGTCCCTAAAAATTGACAGTTATAGTGGGGCAAAAAAGTATTTAGTCAGCCACCAATTGTGCAAGTATTCCCACTTAAAAAGATGAGAGGCCTGTAATTTTCATCATAGGTATACCTCAACTATGAGAGACAAAATGAGAAGAAAAAAAATCCAGAAAATCACATTGTAGGATTTTTAATGAATTAATTGGTGAATCCCTCGGTAAAATATTTGATCACCTACAAACAAGCAAGATTTATGTCTCTCATAGACCTGTAACTTCTTCTTTAAGAGGCTCCTCTGTCCTTCACTCGTTACCTGTAGTAAAGGCACCTGTTTGAACTCGTTATCAGTATAAAAGACACCTGTCCACAACCTCGAACAGTCACACTCCAAATTCCACTATGGCCAAGATCAAAGAGCTGTCAAAGGACACCTTTTTGGTAAAAACTCAACTCGTCGTGCTTGGAGGAGAAAGAACACCATACCTACTGTAAAGCATGGGGGTGGTAACATCATGCTTTGGGGCTGTTTCTCTGCAAAGGGACCAGGATGACTGATCCATGTAAAGGAAAGAATGAATGGGGCCATGTATTGTGAGATTTTGAGTGAAAACCTCCTTCCATCAGCAAGGGCATTGAAGATGAAATGTGGCTGGGTCTTTTAGCATGACAATGATCCCAAACACACCGCCCGGGCAATGAAGGAGTGGCTTCGTAAGAAGCATTTCAAGGTCCTGGAGTGGCCTAGCCAGTCTCCAGATCTCAACCCCATAGGGAGTTGAAAGTCCGTATTGCCCAGCTCAGACGACCACACCAAAAATATTAAAACCTATATTTTCATTAATTAGGAAGCCTAACAAGGTAACCAACAGATGGGAAAGAAATTAGATTATAGATTAGGGCTAGGATATATATTGGGATTCAAGATATCTAGTTTTCTTTTTTTGGAGATATAGAAAATTACAATATCGCCTATATTGATACATCTATTTTTTAATAGCTTATTTTGTATCAACACACTCATTTTCGAAGTGGCAGCTTTTGCTATTTCTCAGAAAAGCATGAAAAACACAGTTAGATGGATTGCTTAGTGCGTCCTAACCCAGACCATCTCCTAAACAAGCCACACAACAGAACTCACTCACACGTGCTGTCACTTACATGACATGGCTCTAGTGGCCTTTATATGACAGTTGCTCGACAGGAAAGGGATCAGAGAGAGCAGGGAATGACACGCAGCAAAGGGTCCCAAGCCGGGAATCGAACCTGGGACCAGCTGCAGGTGAGGAGCTACAGCCTCCGTACATGGGGCGGGCGCTCAACCCACTGAGCTACACACCACCCCAGTTTGTTAATAAATGTGTTTGTGTGGCATTAGTTCTCTTTCTGGTCAGACTTCATTTGAAATCAAATTATCAAGATTTATTAGGTTATTTATTTCAGGCTCAGTAGTTGTGATTAATAGTAGTTGAACTTTAGTAATTGAGAACCTAATTGTAAATGACTTTCTGAGGATAAAAAAGATAGTCTAGTGCTGGAGTTCTTCTTACCGTGCAGGAAGTACTCAGACCAAATCAGGCACCAGTCTCCCACAGCAGAGAAGAGCAGGCCTCCCACCACACCCAGTACATTTTGACATCCGTTCCAACTCAGAACCACTGCAGCCAACAGGAGAATCGGGGCCGATTTGACGGCAGCAAATATGATGGACGGCTTGGACTCAGGTGTCCACAGGTAGAAGTACAAACCAGTGGATGCAAAGAATGGAAGGAGGGAAAGGAAGAGAGCGCAGGACTGGAAGAAAAAGGAAAGGAAGTGAGAAATGTTATAGTTCCATTTTATTAAAACCAGTTAAAGCTTGAATAAAATAATTAATTTTAAATAGTCCACACTTCATAAAATAAACTATTTGCTCCAAATCAGTCTGTTTTTTTTTTCATCGGAACAGACACTAACGTCTGCAAAGTGGCTTTAAGCAATTTCTCGCTGGGATAAATAAAGTATTTCTGGTTCTGATTCTGATTAAAGTCCTTAAACTGATAACAGTGTGGTGATGATGGGTCAAAAGGCTCAGCATTTCACCATGTGTGAAACCTATAGAGGTATAATCTCACATTATATGTCAGTAGATTTCTCTCTGAAGTAAAAGGTTATCTAAAAGTATTCTCATAAATATTAATACAAAAAGAGCTCCCAGACTTTAGAGACTCCACAGAGATCTGTGTTAGGACCTCTTCCATTTCCCAAAGTCTTCCATGTTCTCTGAAGCGCTGACATCAGCAACAGCAATAAGAAGCTGTGCCTGTCGAGGGGCCTGGGGTGGTAGGGTTCGTGGCTCCGGACCGGGGGGGTCCGTGGTGGGGGTGGCTCTTTTTTTAAGTGCACCTCATACATTCACTAAACACACACATTCACAGAGGGGATAGGGAAGTGCCTCTCCAGTGGGGAATGGAGAGATACCATAACAGGGTGGTGGGTAGGTTCACACACTTGGGCCTGTCGGGTGGGGGCCCGGCCCCTCTGTTGATGGCTGGGCCGTCGTGTAAAGTACAAATACATCAAGCTGGTCTGGCGTGGCGGGGCAGTGGGTCTCTGCAGGGCGTGGGGGGGTTGTTGCTGGGGGCTCTCTTTGCGGTGTCTCTTGGGGCAGTGTCAGCCTGACGGGGTGTGGGGGTGCCTCTTCCCTTTGGGTGTGGCTTGGTGCTTGTCTCATCTGGGGGCGTGCTAGAATCTGTGCCAAGGGTTGGGGTGGGGTTGCGTGGCGCTTCAGGATAATGCTGTTTGCTAGGGGCCGCGCCCCCTGTTCCGGTGCTTGAGGTCGCTGTCGGCCACCTGGTGGGTCTGTTCTGCTATCTGCGGGCCAGTGGGTGGGGGCTGTGTGCCGTTGGAGTGCCTCCTTCCCGCGGTGGCGGCCAGTGAATGTCAAAATATATTATTAATATATATTAAAATCATCCCGATAGGATTTCATGACATTAGTATTATTGCTGGAGATGTAGCGATATGATCAGTTTCAAATATACAGCCTGTATGGATAGACACAGATTTGATTTAGCAAAGGGAGGAGCCTGGTTTGTAATATGCTTGTAGACCTGCAATTACCCACAGTCTCTGTGAGCCAAACTTTGTACTCTTATTACTCACAATACTTTGTGTTATGGGTTTGTTGTGACACTTCGGCGTGGAGGAACACAGGCTCTCAAGGGGATCGGACCATCCAACCACTGCAGAGCACCATCCAACCACTGCAACAATAAGCAAAGTAAGTGATTAAGGCTAATCAGAGTAGTTATGAAGTCAAACCCAGCATGCATACACACAGATTAATCCTTTGAGCCCTTAGCAAAAAGTAGTTTGTTCAAGTGTACTACATGTTTACTTATTTCATTCTAAAACTGAGGCAGTACACTTGAAGTGTACTTTTTAGATACTATATTTTATATACTTAAGAAAAGTATAGTGAAGTATACTTGGTTTATACTAAAAAGTATAAAGAATAGTCTAAGACTAAGTACATAGACTTACACTTACACTGTAATACTAAAGCCATATTAGTACATTAGTATACTTTTTTACTTCTTTCTGCGACAAAGTACTAATATTTGGTATACAGTTGCTGGTTCATATAATTAGAATATCATGAAAAAGTTGATTTATTTCAGTAATTCCTGTCAAAAAGTGAAACTTGTATATATTAATTCATTACACACAGACTGATTTATCTCAGGTGTTTATTTCTTTTAATTTTGATGATCATGACTGACAACTAATGAAAATCCCAAATTCAGTATCTCAGAAAATTAGAATGTTACTTAAAACCGATACAAAAAAAAAGATTTCTAGAAATGATGACCAACTGAAAAGTATGAACATGAAAAGTATGAACATGTACAGCACTCAATACTTAGTTGGGGCTCCTTTTGCCTGAATTGCTGCATCAGTGCGGCGTGGCATGGAGTGGATCAGTCTGTGGCGCTGCTCAGGTGTTATGAGAGCCCAGGTTGCTCTGATAGTGGCCTTCAGCTATTCTGCATTGTTGGGTCTGGCGTCTCGCATCTTCCTTTTCACAATACTCAATTTTCTATGGGGTTAAGTTCAGGTGAGTTTGATGGCCAATCAAGAACAGAGATATCATGGACCTTAAAACAGGTACTGGTAGCTTTGGCACTGTGTGCAGTTGCCAAGTCCTGTTGGAAAATGAAATCTGCATCTCCATAAAGTTGGTCAGCAGCAGGAAGCATGAAGTGCTCTAAAACATCCTGGTAGACGGCTGCGTTGACATTGGACCTAAGGAAACACAGTAGACCAACACCAGTACATGACATGGCACCCCAAAGCATCACTGACTGTGGAAACTTAACACTCGAATTCAAGCAACGTGGATTCTGTTCCTCTCCTCTCTTCCTCCAGACTCTGGGAGCTTGATTTCCAAAGGACATGTAAAATGTACTTTCATCAGAGAACATAACTTTAGACCACTCAGCAGCAGTCCAGTCCTTTTTGTCTTTAGCCCAGGCGAGACGCTTTTGATGCTGTCTCTTGTTCAAGAGTGGCTTGACACAAGGAATGCGACAGCTGATGCAGTCTTGCATACGTCTCTGCGTGGTGGTTCTTGAAGCACTGATTCCAGCTTCAGTCCACTCTTTGTGAATCTCCCCCACATTTTTTAATGGTTTTGTTTCACAATCCTCTCCAGGGCGTGGTTATCCCTATTGCTTGTACACTTTTTTCTACCACATCTTTTCCTTCCCTTTGCCTCTCTATTGATGTGCTTGGACACAGAGCTCTGTGAACCTCTTTAGCCATGACCTTTTGTGTCTTGCCCTCCTTGTGCAGGGTGTCAGTGGTCGTCTTTTGGACAACTGTCAGGTCAGCAGTCTTCCCCATGATTGTGTAGCCTACAGAACTAGACTGGAGACCATTTAAAGGCCTTTGCAGGGCACCAGGTGTCTTCAAAATGTAACCTCTCCACAATAGTCTAATTTTCTGAGATACTCAATTTGGGGTTTTCATCAGTTCTCAGTTATAATCATCAACATTAAAAGAAAAAAACACTTGAAATACGTCAGTCTGTGTGAAATGAATGTATACATTATACAAGTTTCACTTTTTGAATGGAATTACTGAAATAAATCAACTTTTTTTATGATATTCTAATTTTATGACCAGCACCTGTATCTTGATCTACAAATGTAAGCACATGACTTGTGCTTACATTTAATTTAGCAGAATAAAACAGTTTTTCACTACACACATTTGCTTTGAGGTATTACCCATGTTATAAACTTACAAGTTCAAGATCATATAGTGCTGGAGTTTAAAAGTTTACAGTAAATAGTTTGTGTGATCAATTGCCATATCTTTATCTTTATGTAGTTTTAGTTACAAAGATGTGCACTTTACTTTTACCTTGTTTTTGACAAAAAAGGAGTAGGGCTGCAAGGTTTATCGATATCCTATCGCAATGGAGGTTTTGACTACTGCAATAACGCAACCTCAAGAGGCTGAGGTTTTTTCTTCCGTCTCTGGCGTTTGAGTGATGTTCACCAATCAGAATGGTGGTGCCTTGCGATCTCAGGTTCAGCTGGAACAGATAAAAAGGTCTGAGTTTCCATAAAGCAGATCCCAAAGGGTTTAGACAGACGCTCTGTGATGCCTCCAGAAGAGGGCGCTGTCTACATAAAAGCAAATATTTTTAAAGTAGATTAATGTGTTTTGTTCTAATGTGGGGCAAGAATATGTTGTTTGACAATCTATAAGTAACATAACTTCCTTCACTCATCATTTTAGCAGTTTATAAATTTAAATGTATAAAATATAAAATATATTAAATTATTTAAAAAATAAATAAATAAAAATAAAAGAAGGGATTGGTGGCCTAGTGGTTAAGGACGCTGAGCTTGTATTCGGAGGGTCGCCGGTCTAACACTGTGGGATCTTGAGCAAGTCCCTTAACCCCCAATAGCTTCCCGAGCGCCGCACCACGGCTGCCCACTGCTCCTCAGGGATGGGTCAAATACAGAGAACATATTTTGTGTATGTACCTGTATGTATATGAGTTACAGTAAATTAAATATAAAAATTGCAAATTGAATCGGAATCACAATATTTGTCTGAAAAATCTCAATTCAATTTTTCGTCAAAATCGTGTAGCCCTAGAAAGGACTTCAGTTCTCAGTTGAAAACACTATTTTATTTACATTTTTACAAGCAAACGCACACTTTTTCCTTTACCATTTTTGACAAAGAAGGACTTGATCTTAGAGAGACTATTATGTTTACATGCAAATGTGCACTTTTTCCTTTCATTTTTTCAGCAAAGAAGGACTTGATTTCATAGAGACTCTTTGTTTTTCAAATGCACATCTTTAATGATTTAAGCAAGCATTTGTAAATACACTGTATGGTATGTTTAAAAATGTTATATAAATATATCAAAGTTGTTGTCAACATTCTGTACATTGCAGTCTCATGTACGTAGTATGAGTTTACTTTAAGAAGTATATTTCAAATATATAGATAGTATGCTGCAAGTAATATATGCTAAGCAAACATATACAGTATGTATAAGTATACTTAAAGCATATATAACAAGTAAACGAGTAAAAAAAAATGTTGTATACTTGAAAGTGTACTTTTGTAAACTTAAAATGACCTTATAAAGTATACCTGTACTTTGAAAAACTAAAATGTGGACTAGAAGCATATATTATTATTCAATCAAAGAAAAAAAAGTGTTCAAACAATTAATGTTTTTGCGTTCACTTTGAGTAAAAAATTTTCTTAATTTAAATGTTTTTTTTTTTTAACTGAATAATTAAGACACAAATGTACTAACTATAATATACTGTAGCCCAAATACAAAAAGGTTGCAATAAAAAAACAAAAAAAAAACTTTTCAATCAAAGAAGAAAGTGAAAATGATTTGGGTACATTTCTCCATTGCGAGATGAATAAAGGCTTATCTTGTCTTATAATAAACTTTGTTTGATTGAAAAGTTTTTTTTGTTTGAAAAAAAAATCTTGATTGAAAATGTTTTCTTTATTGAATAATAAAGACACAAATCTACCTTCATACACCAGAGACAGCAATTAATTATTCTTTTTCTTTTTCCTTTTTTACAGGGAGTGATGTGATTGCATTAGTGTGTCACCCACATGAAATAAAACAGGTGTAATACTTCTTTTTTCATCATTTGTTTAAAACTGAGGTTGTTACAGGATGAGATTATATTATTGAACCACATTTCTGTTATTTCTTTGTATTTTTTTGTGGAAATAAAGCAAACTAAAACATGTTTCAGTTGAACACCCAAATGAGGAATGCTGATATGGATCAAACACACTGTGGCTCAATCCGAATAATCTTTTCCTTTTTCCTTTATGACGTCACAGAGTTAAGGAAAGGGGTTAGAAGAGGAGTTAGGAAGCGGCCATCACGTTTGTTTTGACATTCAGACTTCCACTAGATGACGTAATAATCTGACAGTGACGTCTGCCGTGGTGAAAAAAAAAAAAAAAAAACTACACATATCCGAAAATGGACAACTAATTAGCAAAAAAAAAAAAAAAAAATTAAAAAAATGGACAAGGTTTGAATGTAAATCAAAGGAAAAGAGGCTACGAGGAACAAATGTGAAACTAAAAGAACGTCACATTGTACGTTACAGTCACCTTCCACTCACTAATATGGATTATGTTAAATAAAACATAATGTGGATCCATTTTTCGCTGATCCCTTTTTCTTGAACGACAGAGTGTCTTTTTTATGTCAGTTATAATCTGATAATATGGCTTACAATTATCATAAGATGTGGGTTTTAGATTAAAGTTGTCCACAGCATATTATTGCATTGGTAACTTACATGATCTCCGACTCCGTCCCTTGTCCGTCATCGTGAGTTTCCGTAAGCACTCGGGTGTGCGTGTCACTTTAATGGTGCTGTCCGTAAGTTGGAGGAGAAAAAAGGATTTAGTGTTCAATTTGAACCACAGCTTTCAGATCTTCTCTCCTGCCCTGCCTCCAAAGTCCCTCCCCCAGAGGTGCTAACAAGCTAACGATAGCCAGACTGCAACATCACAGTAATATAAACAGTGACGTACCGTGACCACTAGGGCTGGGTAGGCACGTTGCAAATCGAGACCACCAATGACAATTTCATATGTTTCTGCTGGCAAATGTTAATTCAATTCAAATCAATTTTATTTGTATAAAGCAATTTCCAACAAATGCGCTTATCAAAATATAAAATTCATAATAAGAAAGAAAAAACCCAACAAGATCCACATGAACAAGCATTTAGCATCTAACAAAATCAACATCATAAACACCATGAAAGAAACATAAACAATTATTTAATATAGCCTCCATACTCTCCTAACAAGATATATCTCATGACACGACAGCACATCTGTTGTTTGTGTTGGAAACACAGAAACACGGAGAAAAAGACAACAACTCAGAACAGCCTCAGTGAGGAGCATCCACAAAGTCAATCCTTCCTTTTGTACCATTCACTGTGAAAAGTATGAAACATTTTCTGACTTTATCTTTGCTGAAGGTCTGGTAACTCAGGTGTTGGTCTCCATCTTTTAAAAGTTGTAATTTTTCCTCAAAAAACAGTTAATCTATTGTCTCTAGCACTGTCATCCTGACTGTATTGTTATCTCGCCCACTCGCTAGAGCGAGAGAGAATGTAGCCGCAGCGGTCACATGGAATCAATTCACTAATGTACTATGAACTTACGTATAGCATTTAGCATCGCGCGGTTGTGATCCTGCTGTGAAATGGTATTTTATTTTGTATTGTGTGCTGTGTTTTTAGTGTGTTTTGTATTGGTTTTATTTTTGCAGTGCATTTTAGCTTTTGTTTTATGAACCTTGCCAGTCACATGCTGTAATTTGATCAACCCCATCACATGACTATGTCCAACCCTGAGGCTAATCAACACACCTGAGGTTAATCAGCACCTGTGGCTGGAGCACAATAAAAGGGGCAGACAGGAGAAGGAGCAGGGGGAGGAAAAACGACACAGACAGGAGAAGGAGCAGCAAGGAAGCTGTGGGTCCTCCCCAGGGGCAGAGGAGGACTCTGCCTTCCAGGTTCCCAGGGGCAGAGGAGGACCCTGCCCTCCAGGTTCCCAGGGCACAGGACGGCACACGCATCGGGGACCACAAGCACGCCGGGATCACAAGTGTTGCGAGGCGATATACACGCAGGGGCAGAGGAGGACTCTGCCTTCCGTGTGAGTACCCTATGGGAACGTAGTAACACTTGTTGGACAAAGTCATATCGGGGATATTGTTGTGGGACGTTTGACTGCCGGTAGTTCTGTGTAGGTGTCCCAGCGTGTGGAGGGCTGGAGCCAGCGGGAAGTATTGAGACTGATTGGAGGGTTAAGAGCCACATACACGCAGAGGCAGAGGGGAACTCTGCCTTGCCCTGTAAGTGACGTGGCAACACCCCTCCTTCGGACGTAGTCTCGGACCCCCGTGCTGGCCTATGTTTTGCATTTTCAGGGGACCCTGAGCCTGTGACCAGTGGGATCTACCGCCTTGGGACAAGGGGGAGCGGAGGACCTGGGCGTAGCTGCACATTGCACTTTATTGTGGACAGTGACTTTTTTCCCCTATTTTATTCGTTCCTTAGCCCACATCGTTAATGGATTTTAGCATACGTTGATTTTAATTTGTGGGCATTTTAATCTGTTTTACCTTAATCTTTTTAATAAATTTGTGACATCATGGTTGCTGTCCTCCTTGGTAACTAAGAGGTGCTCACACCTGGTCGCTTTACTCTCCCTCCATAAACTTTTGGTCAGTTCACTGTTATTCAAACTTCCCCAGCAACACCCCACCCCCATTACACGGTTACGTCCAAAGGCAGCGTAGAGAGCTGCCTTTGGATGTAAATGGTTGTCATTTTGGGGAACTAACTGCGCATGCGCAGACACATAAAAACATGCTATGGAAACAGAGGCAGAGTTGCCGTGTGCTTTTGGGAGGGGGCGTGGCCTCCTTCTCCCTTACAGCGGAGTGAGACGGCAGCTGTTCCAGGAAATAATGCTGTTTGGGATATGAAATGCACAAAATGCGGACACTTTCAAACGTATAGGTACTGTAGGCCATTGGCAATGGAAAAATGAATAATTTATAATTATAATATAATTAAAACAAATAATCAAAACATCAATTTAGCCTTGGGTAGACACTGCCTACCTTGCCTACCCTGATGGCACGTCACTAAATATAACGTGCATGCATTTTCAAAATTTCTACCCCCTCAGTGCCAGCCTTTTTTTCAGGATTTGACTGATTTTTTTTTTTAAAGACCCACAGAATATTTTGTACCATGACAATCTGAAATCTGACACCAGATTCTGAAAGATTAGAATCTATACTTTCATCAAAACATTTTGTTTCTAGCTTGTTCGTTCTGTAATCCGCAGTTGAATAGAGGCAAGTTTCACACAAATCACCAGCTTGTGACAAAAAGCTGAGAAAAATGTCTTTTTCTGAAAAAACCTGTCAGTGACTTTGAAGCAATTTTTTTTTTGCTTTATGGACACCTCAACATTGGTTTCCTTTGTAAAACTACAAAAACAAGACTGAGACCGGGCTTTTGATTGCAACATTATTATTATTTTACTATCTGGGTTAGAGTAGAATGGTTTGCTTACTGCGCCATTTTCTGTCTCGTAAACTCCTTTCCTCTCCCTCAAGCTCTGCCCATCACGGGTGATCTCTCATCCAAAGGTGTGCTGCTGCCACCCGTTGGTCATTAGAATAGATCATGGTACATGTTAGATATTCACCGGAGAGCTTCGTCACACTGTCTCCTATCTACCCCAGCTGAAAAACACAATTCACGTCTATAGTGAATGGCACTCCACGTTACTAAACCAGTTCACGTCTATAGATGTGAATGGCACTCAAAAGAGTTAAAAGGATATTACTGCAGCTGTCTTTCCCACTAGCAGTGGCGGTTTTTGATATGGGCAACATGGGCAGCCGCCCAGGGCGGCAATGTCTAGGGGGCGGCACGAGAAAAAAGAAAAAAAAAAAATGTATATAGCGCTGCTGCGCTAAGGCCGGGCTGACTGAGCGCCCACGAGGTGTGTTTGAGTGTTTAAACCACAAACACACGGAAAAAAGCCCGTTCTCCCCAGTGCAGACATTTTTTTCCTGGGGTTGTCCCTGCTCTTGGTACCTTTCACAGCACGCCTCACAAATTTTTTATTGTTAAAATCCTGATTTATTTTGAGATTACTCCTGCTGACTTTGGCTAATCATTTCTTTCTCCTTTCTGGTTTGGTTGGCAAGCCATTTATTTTCACTCCTTTTTCAGAGCGATTGGAGCATCCCCATACAGCACAACAAACCATGGTGGAGACTACATGCAAGGATGCCACGTATGAAAGGCAGACAAACTGCATGACGTTATTAATGTTTCTGACTTTGTTAGACATTTATTTAATGAATTCATTTTGGTACATAAGTGTATAGTAAAAAACTAATGTCTATTTTTATATATGTATAAACATAATACATATGTTTTCAATGTGTCCTGTCTGAATGTGGTGTGTTTTTTAATGACCCTTTTTTTCAGATTTCTGCACATGCAAGCCAAATACATATTTCTGCCTTTTTCAAAACAAAAAGTAGACAGTGAAGTAATTCTGAATTTGTAAATATTATATATTCATGTATATATATTGTTATGAAGGGCAGGGTTGTATACAAATTGTAAACTGAAATCTTTAATTAAATGTATTTGCAATGGATTTCCTGAACGACACAACAGCATCATGCCGTCAGTGCCGTCAGTCAACGATCACTGATAGTCATCTGTCAGACTCCTTTTGTCCTAGTCTGTCCCAGAGCTCTTTCAAGGGCTCTGATCGGTCATATCTGAAAGTCAAAGATTACATAAAATCATTAACATTACATAGACAATAAACATTGGGATGTGATTGCTCTTAATACCATACAAGTGTAAGAAAGCAATACATCCTGTATACAATACATATCAACACATTTTAACCAAATAAATGTTGGCTTTAACTACGTCAAAAAAGCAGATAAACTCGCTGTTTACACTAATCTTTCAAACTAATTTACTTTAGGAAAAATAACTATGGAACTACATAAACATATATTGTAAATCAGTGCAGTTATTGACAACAAATTACTGAAAATCATGTATGTATGTATGTCAATAAATTCACGTTGCTCGCCAATAACTTCCACGGAACAAATTCCGTGTACATGAATCATTGCGATGTTAGAGGAACAGATAAGCGGAACTGACAGGCAAGCAAACAAATGATTCCTAGGAATTTTAGCTCAGGAAGAACCGGTTTTTAATTCCCACCTCCGTCTGAACATGTACGAACATACAACATTCCTGCACATACATGAAGTTTGATGCCAGAATCAATTCCAACCAACTATTTTCTCCAACATCTTTAGATTGAACCAAACAAATTAAATTATAGAGGTTGGAAGGGGACAACTTTATTTTGATTGAAAAAATGTTTTACATTAAAGTGATTTGTTTTTTTGATTGAAAATATTTTCTTTTGATTTAATAATAATTAGTTGGTTTTTAGTTCTACCATTCATAAAGTCCAAGGTATGAGTTCACAATCTGCTGTTGTCTCTGAAAAACGTCTTTGAACACCAGCGGTGGGAGGGTGGGGCAAGCAGGGTCTTAAGACCCTCCTGTATATGGGGTGCCAAGTGTAAAAATGTAGTATAAAAGTTTTAGCTAACACATTTTCATTATTTATCTCACTTTTCTCATATTTAGCACATTGTCCTACATTTAACACAACATTTAACCACATATATAGAGGTAAAAAACAAGTATTAAATCTAAATGGTATATGTTATATCTAGTAGTGATTCTACTTAGTATGTTTAATAGATAAGGAGGTGCGCTTGAAAGCCTAAGGGCCCCGGATCGAGGCCACCATGGGCCCCCTTCCTCATTTTGTCATTGTCTCAACTTCAAGCCATCACGTCATTTCAACGTTGGTGTAGGAGCCATTTTGTGTTTATTGTTGGCATGATATTTAGTTGTGGATATGTCTTATATATTAGTTTCCACTAGGGACACCAAAGGGCACTGGGGTGTGTGTATATAAGGGCATAGATGACAGGAAGGGGTGTAACAGGTAGGGGGAGCACATACAGTTCTCACCAGACAGGCTTTCATGGTGAAACTCAGTACTCAGACAAACAGCTGGAAAGGTGTGTGTTGTTCTCCTTTTGACTAATCAAACATTACAAATAAACCCAACTCAACTACAATAACGGCTGGAACATCATTGATTGCATCTGCGTCACTCCTACCTGTGTGATAATGGCAATCATTGGAACAGTGGAACAAAATCTGGAAAATTGCCATTACAATTAAGTGAGAACTACGCTCTATGAGTGAAACTTGTAACAATTCAAAGAAATAAGAAGAATGAGATGTTGGATGGTGGAGTCAGCTAACTGAAAGCTACAATCGTGCAACACATCAGCTGTTTGAAACATTGCATCATCAAGGCAGGGGTTTTCAGTCACAAATGTCTGCCGTCAATTCCGACGTTCAGCCACAAGATGGCGACATTGATAAGGATCCCAAGAAGGAAAAACGAGTTATCAGACCCACTGCAAAGGGCATGATTTTTTTTGTTGAAACATGTCAGAAGTCAAGAAACTTAAAATGTAAACAAGCTAAAAAGTCCATAGAAATGCTGAAAGAGCTCATGAAATTAAATAAAAATGCAACTGTCGTCAAAAACAACTTGGAAGAATTAATAAAACTCTGTTATGAAGCCAAAGAAAAGCATGAGTCACTGATGAATTTACCACTGCCTGAAAATGAATGTGAAATGCAAAATCAATGGTTTAAACACAAAATGGAAATATATGATGGCTTCATACAAGATGTAAAAATGTGGTTATCTGAAGTTGGATGGAAACCACACACCACTGCTGAAGGTTTAATTGCCACACAACAAGATGAGGTAAACTCAGATATTATTGAACCTGATGACAGTGTGTCAAACGCCTCAAAAGCTAAATCAAACCACAAGTCTAGTTCTTCATTGCGTGTATCTTCAATTTCATCACGTGTATCTTCAACTTCATCTGCCTGTATTAAAGCTCAGGCAGAAAAGGCTGCACTCATGGAACGAGCTGCTGCTTTGAGGAAAAGGCATGAACTTGAAGCCCTAGAGGAGCAATTGAAAAGAAAAAAGGAACAACTGGAAATAGAGACTGAGCTGGCAGCAACCAATGCAAAAATCAATGTATTAAATGGGAGAGACGGTTCCAGAGTATCTGATGGGATGAACTCATATATTGAAAAAGGCAACTGCTCATAAGGAAGGATCAGCGAAGTTGAAAGCACCTGCAAGTGAACATTTTCCTGATCAAGTGCAACAAGGACAGGATATGTGGAAGGAAGCTGATTTTTTCACCCAGCAACAAGCAGTTAAACCAAAACAAACAACTCATGGACCATCAATTAAAGCTCAGGATGGGACGCATGTAACCCAAAACTCCCTTCACAGGCATGAAGAACAGACTTATAGGCAAGAAGGTTTACAAACGTATGTTCACAATACACCGCCTGTATTTAATCCTTATAACCAAAGTGATATCTGTGACATAATTCAGAGGCAAAATGACATTACCGCTCTTCTGGTTCAGCAAAATCTCTCTTCGACCCTGCCATCAAGAGACATCCCTGTTTATGATGGAGATCCTCTGCTGTACGAAACTTTTATCAGGGCATTTGAGAGAGGAGTGGAACAAAAGACTCAAGACCACAGTGATTGCTTGCATTTCCAAGGACAATACACAAAGGGGAATGCAAAAGACTTAGTCCACAGCTGCCAACATATGCCTCCAGCTCAAGGCTATCAAAGAGCAAAACATCTTCTCAAAGAACATTTTGGGAATGAATATAAAATCGCCACTGCATATATGGACAAAGCATTTGCCTGGTCAGCAATCAAATCAGAGGATTTAAAAACATTACAAGCATTCTCATTGTTTCTCAGAGGTTGTTGTAACGCAATGACACATCTCACCTATATGGAAGAAATGAATGTTGTTTCCAATATGAAGACCATACTTCTGAAACTGCCTTATAAGCTGACAGACAAGTGGAGGAATAGAGCATGTCAACTACAAGACCAGCATGGACATCGAGCTACATTTTCTGACCTGGTAGACTTCATAGAGAGAGAAGTGAAGGTACTGTCAGATCCACTTTTTGGAAACATCCAGGATCCTAAGCCAGTTGTAACCGTGAAAAGCTCAACTTCATTTAAACCAAGAGGAAAGTCAGGACCAAGAGGAAGCAGTTTTGCAACAACGGCAACACCTATAGAACCACAAGAGCAAGAAAATGTGACAACAAATGGAAAGGAAAGAAATGTATCAAACCCCAAATATCAATATTGTTTGTGTTGTAATAGGAGTGGTCACACATTGGTGCAGTGTCCACAGATGAAGAAGAAAATTCACAGAGAAAAAATAGACTTCCTAAAGGGAAAGGGAATCTGTTTTGGGTGTTTGAAAATAGGACACATGAGCAAAAGACTGCAAGAGTCGATTGACGTGTGATGTGTGCAAGCAAAATCATCCAGAAATACTTCACATTGAACAAAAGTACAAAGAAAAGAAACTTGAACTTTCTGAAATGAATGAGAAACCAACTGCGGGCACTGCTGTTCTCTCACCTCATACATGTGGGTATATTGGGGCCGGTGATGAAAATTGCATCTTCTCCATTGTACCAGTACAAGTAAAAAGCCAAAAAGGAGATACAGTGCTTCAAACATACGCATTTTTGGATAATGGAAGTACATCTACGTTTTGCACAGAAAGCTTAATGAGAAGACTAAATATAACAGGAAAAAGAACCAATATTCTTTTGCAGACCATGAACCAAGTAAAACAGATTACCAGTCATCATATCTCAGGTTTGGAAATATCTAGTCTGGAAAAGGACAATTTCATTCTATTTCCCGATGTGTTCACACATAAGACTATGCCTGTTTCCCAGCTCTGCATCCCCAGACAAAAAGACCTCATAAAATGCCCTCATTTGAAGGATATCAAAATTCACAAAATAGACTCTGGCATAGACCTTCTTATTGGGACAAATAATTCAAAGGTATCAGAACCTTGGGAGCTGGTCAACAGCAAAGGAGATGGACCATATGCAGCAAGGACGTTACTGGGGTGGGTCATCTACGGTCCGCTGAGAGGAGACAACATCATTAGAGATCCAAATGGTGTTGCTGCTGCTGCTGTCAATCGAATATCCATTGTGAACCTAGAGGAGTTGTTAATCAAACAGTACAATCATGACTTTCGTGAAAATGGCAAGGAGAAAGAGGAAATGTCTCAAGAGGAGGTCAAATTCTTGAATATCGTGAGTCACTCTGCAAAAATGATGGATGGACACTACTGTATAGACTTGCCTTTCAAACAAGAAAATCCCAGCATGCCAAATAATCGGTGCATTGCAGAACAGCGCATCCAGAGTCTGAAACGCAAATTTGTCAAAAATAAAAACCTTCATGATGAGTACACATCTTTCCTGACAGAAATGATAAACAATGGTTATGCTGAAATGGTACCACTAGAGCAGCTGAAGAGAAGTGATGGGGAGCTATGGTACATACCGCATCATGGGGTGTATCACTCGAAGAAGAGAACCTTAAGAGTAGTCTTTGATTGTGGAGCAGTCTTCAAAGGAACATCACTTAACTCCCAACTGCTGAAAGGTCCAGACCTTACTAACTCACTCATTGGAATTCTCATCAGATTCAGACAAGAACCGATTGCTTTGCTGGCCGACATCAAAGCAATGTTTCACCAAGTAAAAGTAGCGGAGAAGCATACAGACTATCTACAATTCCTGTGGTGGCCCGACGGTGATGTGCATCAAGATCTTGGTGAATACCGGATGAAGGTACATCTTTTTGGAGCCGCGTCATCACCAAGTTATGCAAACTTTGCATTGAGAAAAACAGCTGAAGACAATAAAGCTCACTTTCCAGCAGAGGTAACAAACACAATACTCAACAACTTCTACGTGAATGATTGCTTGAAATCCACATCTTCAGAACAAAAAGCAATTCAACTGGTAGGAGACTTGAATACCCTATGCAGAAAAGGAGGATTCTTACTGTCAAAGTGGATCAGCAACAGTTGTGCTGTGTTAGCGTCCATCCCGGAAGAACACAGAACCAAAGAAACCAAGGAGTTGGACTTGGACAAAGATCATCTGCCAATGGAAAGAGCATTGGGGCTGCAATGGTGTGTTGAAAAGGATGTATTTAAATTCCACATTACTGCACAGGAACGACCATACACAAGACGTGGCATCTTATCAGTAGTAGGCTCTGTATATGACCCTTTAGGGTTTTTATCGCCGTTTACTTTGCCAGCCAAACTGATGATGCAAGAGCTCTGTAAAAATGCCCTTGGATGGGATGAAAACATACCCCAAACATTCTGTCAACGGTGGACTGGGTGGCTTGCAGATCCCAACAAGATGGCAGAGTTCAAAGTGGACCGATGTATGAAACCAATAAACTTCGGCCAAATCAGATATGCACAGCTGCACCATTTTTCAGATGCCAGTGAATGTGGGTATGGCACAGTGTCATATCTAAGGCTGGAAAATAATAAAGATGAAGTGTATGTTGCATTCATATTAGGAAAATCCAGAGTTGCACCTTTGAAACAGATGACAATTCCCAGAATGGAGCTCACAGCTGCAGTCCTGGCTGTTCGAGTTGACATAATGTTGCAAAGAGAATTACATCTTAAATTGGACAAATCCATCTTCTGGACTGATAGCACAACAGTGTTAAAGTACCTCAACAATGAAACAAAATGCTTCCAAACATTCGTAGCAAACAGGATCTCCGTAGTGAGGGATGCTACTGAAGTTGCACAATGGAGGTTTGTCAACACAAAGGAAAACCCTGCAGATGAAGCCTCCAGAGGACTAACAGCAGAACGCTTCTTAAACTGCAGGCGATGGATCGAAGGACCAGAGTTTCTCTATAAGCAACAACAAAAATGGCCAAAACCTTACTTGGAAATCGCAATCTCTGTTCATGATCCAGAAATCAAACAGGATGTTACAGTAAATGCCATTGTTACTAATCCATTGAATCCCACAAACACTCTGATCAACTATTTCTCATCATGGAGGAATCTCACAACTGCTGTAGCTTGGCTTTTGAAAGTAAAAACAACCCTCTGACAGCTGACTCAAAGACGAAAGGAGATTCAGATCACAGTCAGTGGCTTTGAAAATGATCCCTGTAAAATAAAAGAAAAGGTGGAAAAGGAAATGCAAGTCTTTAAAGCAGGGGTGTCAAACTCACTTTGGTCTTGGGGCCGCATACAACTTAATCGGATCTCAAGGGGGCCAGACTAGTAAACTCATTCCAAAATTACATAGAACTAACAATAAGTCGACTTTTTTTTTGTATTAGTGCAAAGAAGAAGAAGTAAATTATAAAAATCTTTATATGAAATTAATTGTCCCTTTTACTAAATATATTATGAACAACCTAAGAGTTTTTAAGAAAAATATGTGCAATTTCAACCACACTTTTACTCACTTTAACATTTATTCAAGTGCATTATGCATAAAAACTGATCAGTGATTGTACAATGTTGCAAAACATTTATTCACAGTTTTGTGGAACTTAAACACACTGTCCTGCATGTTAAAATACATCAAACACATACAAATTTAGAAATGATTTAAAATCCATTTTCCACATCTGGGAAGCAATTCTGAACACATGAACTGACTCCACACACTTGAAATCTTAAGTGGCAGCTGTTTTAAACAGACATTTGATAAAGTAAATTTGTCCCCTTCCTTGTTAATATAAAATAAATTGTATACATGTAAAAAAAACTCACATACATAACATATATGGCATGCATAAGAAATAATATTTTACTCAACAAAACTCTCCTGTTGTTAATCTGTTACTGAATAGCACTGACTTTCACAGCAATTACAACAGCAAATATTCAAAGCTGTTTATTTTTATAGTGCAATGTTGAAAGCAGCATTTCATAGGATGTAGTGTTGCTCAGTATTTGCCCCTGAAACTTCGCATCTTTTAGCCTGCATCAATATCAGGCTTCATGTCCTGAGAAGCAGCCAGTTTCAGAATCTCATTTAAGTGCTTATGTGTGAGCTTTGAGCGAAGCTTTGTTTTATAAATGTTCATTACTGAGAAGACCTGCTCACAAAGGTAGGTAGTCCCAAACATGGACAACATTTTTGCAGTCAGTGCTGTCAATTTAGGATAGCCTGGTAGGAGATACTTGTAAAATGTGTCCAAGCCCACAGAAGCAAATGTGTCCTTCAATTTTACATCACACTGCAAATCAATGATTTCAAGTTGCATGTCAATGGGCACATCAGAAGCTCTGACTGTGAATGGTGAGCGAAAAACTGCAAATTCTGTCTCAAGTTCCCTAAAGACCTGAAATCGCTTCTCAAACTCCCTCAGCAACCCTGAAATCTTGTCTTTGTACTGTGTCACGTCAGGGTTAACGCTTGCTGCGCACACATCTCTGAGACAGGGAAAATGAGCAGGGTCACCGCTTGCCATCTGCGTCTCCCATAACGCGAGCTTTAACTTGAATGCACGTATGCTGTCATAATACTGTTACAATTTTTTTGCGTCCTTGCAACATTTAGTTCAGATTATTCAAGTGCTCTGTAATATCAACCATAAATGCAAGGTCCTGCAGCCAAAGTGGGCACTGTAATTCCTTAACAGGTTTTCCTTTTTCACCATGAATTGTCCGATTTCCCCACGTAGATCAAAGAAGCGCTTCAGCACAGCACCTCTGCTTAACCATCTCACTTCAGTGTGGTATGGCAGACCATGGGTAATGTTACAGTCACTGAGAAAGCTGTCAAACTGACGATGATTGAGACCTCTGGCTCGGATGAAATTAACAGTTCGGACAACCACCTCCATGACGTGATCCATTTTTAGCGACTTGCAACATAATGCCTCCTGATGCAAAATGAAATGTCCAAAAATTACCTCCTCCGTTTGCGGCTTGTACTTTCTCTCTGAACTTTGTCACAACACCTGCCTTTTTCCCGATCATTGACGGTGCACCATCAGTAGCCAGGCTTACGGCGCGGGACCAGTCCACCCCGACTCTGTCCAGCGCTCCAACAACGGAGCGGAAAATGTCCTCAGCTGTTGTGGTGTCGGTCATAGGCACCAACTCGAGAAACTCTTCTGTGACAGTCAAAGTCTCGTCAACTCCACGAATGAATATGGCCAGTTGAGCGACGTCCGTAATATCAGTACTCTCATCAATTGCAATAGAAAATGCCAGAAATGACTCCCCTTTGCGTTTCAGTTGGCTGTCCAAATCTGCCGATAGTTCAGAAATCCTGTCTGCCACGGTATTTCTCGTCAAGCTAATATTGGCAAAAGCTTGTCGCTTCTCAGGACACACAATTTCGGCAGCCTTCAGCATACAGTTTTTGAGGAACTCCCCGTCACAGTATGGCTTTGACGCTAATGCTATTTGGCTAGCAATTACGTAGCTGGCTTTCACCGCAGCATCACTGACCTCTCGGCTCCGGGTGAAAACGGATTGCTGTTTCCTCAGACCCACCAGCATTTCATTTACCTTCTGTTTTCTCAGTTCTCCGTGCAAGGTGTTGTATTTTTCACCATGCTGAGTTTCATAGTGGCGCCGAATATTGTATTCCTTAAGCACCAAAACTTGCTGCATGCACACCAGGCACACGGGTTTCCCATTCACCTCCGTGAACATATAGGAAGAGGTCCATTTTTCTTCCTCACTGAAGAGGGTGCCAGGGTCAACAGAAAAACCGGGTAAAGCGATAGAACTGACTGTCACACAGCGCCCCTAGCGGACAATATAGGAACTGCAAATTTTAAAGAAAATGAAGTTTATTCTTCTTTAATAATGCAGATTTATCCCGCGGGCCGGACTGAACCCACTGGCGGGCCGGTTCCGGCCCACGGGCCGTACGTTTGACACCCCTGTTCTAGAACCTCTGGCCCTTAAAATGAAAAGACTAGATTTCATGCCACCACATACATATCTTGTTAAAAAAAAAAAAAAAAAATCTACTGTTTATAGCTCCTTTAACTTTTGTTGGTCTAATTGTTTATTTATTTACTTAAAACAATTAGGGGCCGGTGTGTAGGAGCCATTTTGTGTTTATTGTTGGCATGATATTTAGTTGTGGATATGTCTTATATATTAGTTTCCACTAGGGACACCAAAGGGCACTGGGGTGTGTGTATATAAGGGCATAGATGACAGGAAGGGGTGTAACAGGTAGGGGGAGCACATACAGTTCTCACCAGACAGGCTTTCATGGTGAAACTCAGCACTCAGACAAACAGCTGGAAAGGTGTGTGTTGTTCTCCTTTTGACTAATCAAACATTACAAATAAACCCAACTCAACTACAATAACGGCTGGAACGTCATTGATTGCATCTGCGTCACTCCTACCTGTGTGATAATGGCAATCATTGGAACAGTGGAACAAAATCTGGAAAATTGCCATTACAGTTGGTCTGCTCAGCAGACATATTCCAGACATCCCAAAAAAGACGAAATGAAAAAGGGTGGGTTCGAACCCAAGACCTTTAGCAACCACACGTAACACGGGATTTCAGCGTGTCACATCAAACTACAGCATTAATATGCATTTTAAGAACTGTGTTGCACTGTTGTGTTGGAGGTGTACTGTGAAGGGCAGCTCGTCCACCTGCCATGACCGCACGCTCAATCTCCGCCGCACGGAGAGAACCAGCCATACATATCACCCATATTCCTGTTTAAAATTGTAAATTTGTTGTGGCATTTGTAAAAGTACTGCAATAATTTGTAAATGTGTTGTGGTATTTGTAAATGTGTTTTGCACTTTTCAGCCACCGTAGTATTCCCATTGATTACATAATCCTCAAGAGAAGTTGACAGGTAAACTTGATGTGATAAAACATGTTTTAATAATTGTTACCTACGTATTATATTGTGACTTTTAATTTCATGGAGGATTATTACTGCTGATTTTGACCTCTATAGGTTTGTTTTTAGGTTGCAAAGGTCACGGAGGAAGAGTTTTCTTGTGCTGAGGCAGAACTGGGAGGAAAAGCACATGAAGCAGTGCATCAGTGTGTTACTGAGAACAACCCAAAGAAGACTGAATGCATGTGTTTAATAAGCTAAATTCATACACAAAAAATGACAGTGATATTTTTGTAAAATACTATAGGGGACATAAATGTTCAACTGTGCAAGATGGCAAAGTGTATGATTTGATTGTTACAGGGTTTTGTGTTGTTCGCAACCTGAAATCAAAGCAGTTTGAACCCGTTTTGCTTTCACAATACTTGAACATTTAAAGTGAGAAATTCCCTCCAAAGGGTATGTCATTGATCATGGGTACGTGCTAGTAAGGCACGGGAACACAATGAAAACACATCAACACTCACAAAGAGAATGCCATTTGGTTTTGTGCATGTAGATACTCAGTGTCATATTCGTATTCTCAGTGCTTACCAAAGTGTGTGCCGCGCCCCCTGGTGGGTAATGGAGACAATTTCATGCCCATCTTTTTCAATGCCTTTCTTCATTGACAATAAAGATCAATAACACGAAACAAAATGCCTACACACAGAAAGTTATGAGAAATTGAAGCCTAAAAATGTAGCAGAAATTAAAAGAACATTAAATGGTTAGACTGCATTAGTACAGAAACCCTAAAGGGCCATGCTTTCATACATTTTTTTCCCCTCCGTTTTCCTGCGATAACGACTTGATTTTCTCGAGATAATGAGATTTTATTTTCCCGTGACAACAGGATAATTATCTTGAGATAACGAAACAATAGTGTAGTATGATAAATCATTGCAGGAAACAAAAGGTCTTTCCGTTTTTTCTTGCTTATACCAAAAACTGGTATTTGGTGTCAACGTGTCTAAGGTTAATCCCAGTACGAGCTCATCCCACAGCCCTGTAGTATATACAGTATAAGAACACCCAATACAGTTTATCTCCGGGAAAATGGAGGGGGAAAATAGTATGAAAGCATGGCCTTTTAGGGCTTCCGTACTTTAGATATGTGACTGGGAACAAGATGTAATGCGGAACAAAACTCCAAAAATTTATATTTAAAATGACTTAAAAAATGTATTTCCTTTATCAAATAAAGTGTTTCTTTACCTTTCGTTAAGGAAGGCTGGTGTTGGTCAAAATTACGCAATAAAATAAATGAATTTATTTAATTACAATCATAAAAACATGCATTGTCGCAAAAAAATTGCATTACATATAGTGTTGACCTTTGACATCATTATATATATATATATATATATATATATATATATATATATATATATATATATAATAAAAGAAATAATTATTAATTTCCTTTTTGGTTTTCTTAATCGTTTTGACACAGATTGGAAACAATGTTTCTTTATTTCCTGTATTTTGACCACTGCACTTTTACATCTGTGATTAGTTAATTTAGTTTTTGATTTATTGTGAAACATGATGTTACTTGTTCCCCGTTTGTTCAATAAATTTGAAAATATGTTATTTGTTTGGGTTTTTTGGGGGGCGATGGCCGCAGGTGAAACCGGGGGAAGGCAGCACAGCCTCCTCTATGTCTTCCAAATCCTGCAGGGGAAGGATCTAACTGAGCCAGCGCTGTATAGATCTTCTACTCACTTGTAAACCGTGTTTGTAATAAATAGCGTCAACTGTATTCCTTGACTTCAGTTTTGTTATAAGTGTAAGGTTATGTGTGTATTCTCCTCAGAACCGGGTGGGTTTTCAGCTCCGGTCGGCTGTGTGGATCCCCTATGGACCGGACCACATGTAAGACATAACCCAACAACTGACAGGTTGGTTGAGATTGATGAAATCCTTACTGTGCACTCAGTTAATGAAAGGCAAAAAATAGACTGATGCTAATGAGCATCATAAATACACACATGAAATACTTGTTGGCTTGCGTACCTGGTGTGCAGCCCCAGGGTTCATAGTAAGAAGGGAAGACACCAATGTGACAGCCTCTAACAAACTCCTCGTAGTCCATTGGAAGAAGAGGTGAAGTGGATGAAAGGAACTCTGGATGGAAAATGATCTAACAGGGAAGAAGCCATTCATTAAGATATACAAGCCTTGACCATCTGAACACTGAGTCTGAATACTCAGCACTAAGAAAGTGCATCGA
The DNA here is from genome assembly GCF_900634775.1 of Gouania willdenowi. Classification (NCBI taxonomy): domain Eukaryota; kingdom Metazoa; phylum Chordata; class Actinopteri; order Blenniiformes; family Gobiesocidae; genus Gouania; species Gouania willdenowi. The sequence continues at coordinate 10,097,423 of NC_041051.1, read as the reverse complement.
AATCACAGAACACCTACTTTGACCCGGTCTGAGGAGCTGTTAAACAGGCCGATACGGTGGACAGAGTTGAGGATGGGGTCGCCGTTGTCTTCCAGCATGTTGTGGGTGCAGACTGGAGGCTGGGATTGTCTCTGGGTTGCAAACATGGCATGCTGGTCACCATAATCATAATTAAGTTGTATAACTGAACATGGATAATTGAAGACGCAATTGTAATTTAAAAATGTAGTTGACCCCATCCCTGGAGTCCACTATTTCAGACATTAAGAACCAGGTTGTTACTCTTCTTGTTTATTCTTTACATGGGTCAAATCTCTTTGTGTAGCTATTTGTTCCTTAAATATTGAATTAGTTGTGGTTAACTAATTTGTAATTTTTCCAATTACATGAGTTAGCTCTCCTTAGCTTTCTCTGCTACCATGTGACAATCAGGTGTGAAGAAACTGGGCTTTTCTGAGCTACCAGATGTGACTTCCTCCTCTTCTCGTGACTGCAAGTCTGGTACGAGAACAAGAGGTATAGGGCTGAAGGCTTTCCTCAACAATGATGCTTTTCCGAGGATGTTTTCCCCTCATTCACTGTACAGGTCCTAGATACTGTCGGGCCTGGCTGGATTCTGGTTCTCCTTCTCACACGGCAGGACTCCTGGGCATCGATGGGAAGTTTTAAACGACCAAACTCTCAAATCAAAGATGCTAGTGTTTGTTTCAAAGTTAACATTGTAAGTTATACAAATTGGAGTAGCTGCTATAAGGTGGAAGTGCTATTTATTTTGTTTTGATTGTGTGCTGGATTGTGTTTTTAGACGTGAATGGATTTTAGTATTTTGCATAATTTTACTCATTTTGCTGTGTTTTATTGGTATGATGACTTCTTGCATGTGTGACTTTTATTGATTTTTATTATTATGCACTTCCCACTAGCAGTGATTAATGATTGGATCCCCTCTGGGCTGCACGAGCCTCGTTAGTGACACCCTGTACAGCCAATCAGAGACTCTGGTAGCCAATCGGCAGCCAAAGAAAGGAGACACCTGGAATAAAAGACACTCAACACGGAAGAAAGAGGTGGACGGCTTCACCTGAGACTCATTAGTAATCAGGAGTGCTGGTCTGTGTGAGCAAATTGTGTAGCTTATGGTCAAATCCTACAATAATAGCCGAGAAAACTCGGTAGTAGTGCAAAGCAAGGATCTGTCGATACTGCCTGGTGCCACAATTCAAGGATTGGCTCAAAAAAATGAAGACTAAAAAAAGGAAGAAGGCGATAATGGTGGAGGCGGGTAGGCCGGCCTGTATTGGGAATGAACCACAGAGTGCAGGGGAAGTATTAGTGAAGATGGTGTGGAGTATAATCAGGGTGAGTCAAGCAGTGCAAGAAATAGCGATAGAACATTTGGATTAAGTAGTGACAAACAAAGAAGGGAGAGAGAGGAGAAATGGGAAATGAATTTAAGGTTATTTTGAGGTTTGCAGAGCAGGGAGGGATTGCGAAAATGAATCCTGTCAGGTTGACTACAGTGCTGAGGAAAGAGGTAGGAGATATTATCTTGGCAAAAGTGTTAATGGATGGAAACCTGTTGGTTGTGTGTAAAGATGCACAACAGAGGGAGCGTGCATATGGACTGAAAGTGATAGAACAGCGTCAGGTTGTGAGGACTAGTTATGTTGGAATGGGCAGTAGGTGGATTAAAGGAGTGATATGGGGCGTCCCTTCAGGAAAGAATTGGGACAGCGATGTCTGAGCTGTATTCTGTAGAAAATGGTACTCCCCAAGGCAGTGTGATAAGCCCAATTCTTTTTTGTATTATGATAAATTATGTTTTTGAACAGGTTGATGGTAGTATTGGTGTTATTAAGAATAGGGATAATTATTGTGAGTTAGGAAAAGGATAAATCTCCGTTTCATACTTCGATACAGTAGGTGGCAGAAAATGCACCTTTATCTGATGAGTGCCACACGCCAATAAACCACAGAAGAAGAAGAAAGAGAGGTGACGGTGGCAGCACACTGGAAACGCGGACGCTGGAGCAAAGGTGCCAGTATCGTAGACGCTGAGGCATGGGCGGAGGAGGGTCGCACGCTGGGAGCACGGCGACAAGTGGGCGAGGAGTGCACAGCAGGAATCAACCTCAGCGGCAGAGTGGGAAGCTCTGCCTGCGGTGTAGGTACACAGCAGTGATTTTGTGGCACTCTGTTGCTTGGCAACGGGAGCGTCAAGCGTCATCTCAGATGTAGCAAGGTGCTGCCGCAAACTCTTATCTGTTGACAGGTGTGTAGCTGGGTGGAAGAAGCCGACCAAACTGAACACCACCGAGGATTCTGAGGGAGGTGGAGAAGATTGATTGCAAGAGGCAAAGGACTCGCATCTGGACTATACAACACCTTTTTAATCAGTGTATTCAGCCTTTTTAAACAGTTTTAGCCCCTTTTTAGACTGTGTGTGAGGACACATTTTAACCAGTATTTATAGATCTTTTAGACTGTGTGGGAGACAAATTTTAATAGTTTTTAACGATATTTTAAAATAGGATATTCTTTTTATTGTTGCATTTATCTGTGTAGTTTTTAAAAAACCCTGGGCTGATTATAAATGTGCACCATTGTTGTTTCTCTTCCTTGACCACTGTCAGTCGCTCTCCCCCTGGTAGAAAAAACACTTTTTAATAACCGTTACATAGCCCCAAAAATGGAAAAAGTTGCTTGGCTAATTTAAAAAAAATAGAGATAAAGATTAAAGTTGGTCATTGTTGAAGTGGCTTGCGGCCACCTCCTGACTGGAGAAAACTTCAAATCGTTTTTCAAAAATTCTGCATAACTAAACTTCCACTGTTTAAGAGAGGCAAAGGGGAGAGAGGACTGACTGGATAGGAGAGAGCGAGGCCTGTCAGGAGGTTATCTGATTGGATAAAACACATTTGCCGTGAAGGAGTGAGTGAGACCTTATTGGTTAGCAGAAGGAAGCAGGAGTCTTAACCCTACTGTAAAAAGACAAGATGATGGGGCTATGTCCACATGTGCTTTCAAACAAAGAGTCAAAAAAATAAAGTGCGTGTTACCAGGTTAGGGCCAAAATGGAGGATGGGGGTGTGTGTGTTACAGAATGAGTTTTCTTCACAGGGTAAGTACACCCCTGCCTTCTGCTGAGCTACCACGAGGAGGGAAATGAAAAAAAGCCTTGATTATGGGCATTACTGCTGTAGCAGTGAGACACGCCCAGCTGCTTTCAGTGACCGCCCCCTCCCCTCCGTCCCTGCACACACAGAATCAAAACCCATCACAACTGCTAGTTAACGAGCTAAACATGAGACAGTCACAACCACGGTGGTCTGGAGCCATACATGTTTGAGCCTTTAGCACAGACGGGAGACGGTGATGAGGAGGTGGAGATGAAGGAGAGGATGGGTAAAGTTTTCGAGTGGTAGATATTAATAATTATGCTGAATTCTATCACTCCAAACTACGCGCTACAGTTTGCAAGGAGGCGGGTGTCAGGTTTCATAGGAGAGGTGGGGCCAACAGTTAAAGTGATAATGCAGGGGTTTCCAGAGCTTACCATTCAATCAATAGCAAAATACAGTTGTAATAGACGGCGTTCAACCCTTAGTGGCCAGTATACCGGACATTTTTCAGCTAAATACGCAAAATTAAAATATTTTTACGGAAGTATTTACTAACTTCTCTGGTTCTTTTCTGGTGTCTGTGTCATAAAAGTGTGATTAAATTCCAAATGTGTGACAGTGTTTTTACCGCCTTTGGACATCGATCAGGGTCCCCTACAATGGTTAATTTTCCATTTTCAGGTTGCTCAAATTAATATGCACCTTTTTATCAATACAATTAAATTTACTTTACAGGCTTTTTTCATTCAACACAACATGACAATGTGATTTTATTGAATTTATTCACACTTTTCCATCTGTTACAACCTGGTTATCCCTGTAGAATGGGGATAAAATCAGTTGTTTAGAAGCTCTGCTCTCTGTCTCATTTATTCAGTTCTTTATGTATTACTGAAAAACTTCATAAACTCTGCCCAGTACTTGGTAGTAGATACAATGTTACTGTACAGAAACATTGCTACAGAAAAAGGTTTGGCTTAAAATTCTCCCTGTAAATGTTACTGAATTCTATTCCACTCTAAGGTATTGTGAGTTAGGCGTACAGTATAAAGAACAGTTTCCTGGTTTGTCTCTGTGCAGACACGGTGGTCTCTATGGGGATGGTACAGCAGCTGGTGTCAATTCTCGGCACGACTCACTCTCCTTTCCATGAACACGTGCTCGGAGCACTTTGCTGGTAAGCCATGATTTTTAAATAATTTATTTGACAAATATTCCACTGATCCCATTAGAGATGATGAACCTTTCCTATGATTTCAGTCTGGTGGAGGACTTTCCTCAGGGACTAGCTGACTGCAGAAATCCTGCTCTGGGCCTCGAGGAACTACTGAGACGGAGAGCCGAGGAGCTCAGAGGGAAAGAAGAATGTCAGGTAGCTCATCATGTTGAGGATTACTCATTTATTAGACTTGATAAATAATTTCAGTGACACACACCCTTCAATTGTTATGCTTCTGGGTAATCATTGATCCTTCTTTCACATTATTCTCCGACAGGAAGAGCTGGAATTCTGTGAGCGTTTGAAGACCTTGTGTTTCCTCAAGGATCAACCTTCAGATGACAATGGAATGGATCGCTGAAGATATTTACTTTTTAAACCATATTTATCAGCCTGTTTGCAGACGCTTGAACAGTTTCATTATTTCTCTATCATGTCATAATTAAGTTGAATTTAAGTCAGATGTCGTTTTTTAATTCTAAGTTTACTGTACCTTTCTTTGTGGAATTGCTATAAAACTACAACATTGTATGGCCACATCAAATTCTGAGTGCTATGAAATTAAAGTCGTAATCTTTCAAGTTTGAAGTTGTTATATTTTAAGAATAGAGTTGTAATTTTACAAGAATAAAGCCGAATTCTAAAAAACTTGTTATGGTATAGAGCTCAGAATTCACTGTCGAAGTGAATGCACACAGACAGCCCTGAAGTCGACCACTTACAACCAGTTCCTCCTCCACAAAAGAGGCTATTTGATCCAAGTCCTTAAACTGATAACAGTGTGGTGATGATGGGCCAAAAGGCTCCATATTTCATTATATATGACATATAATTTCACTAAATGTCCAAAATTCTTCGTAACGCACGAGTGACCACATCACAGACAAGATACTGTTTGTATTTAAATTTTATTCACATAAAATTACATGATTTTAGAAATATTACGACTTTACTCGAAAAATGTTACGATTTTAATCTTGAAAAATGAACATACGACTTTATTCACATAAAATTATTTATTCTTGAAATATTAAATTTCATATTATTAATCTAAAAAAATATGATTGTAATAAAATACAACTTTTTCATAAAAGTATACAGCTTTATTCTGGAAATATTACAACTTTAATCTTGAAATATTATGACTTTAATCTCATAAAATTCCGATTTTATTAAGATACGACTTTACTCTCATAAAATTACAGCTTTATTCTCAAAATATTGTGACTTTAATATTAGAGCCCAGATTTTTATTTTATTTTAATGTGGTCCTAACACATTAAAATTCAGGTACATGAGAAAACAAATGCTAAAAAATGCATTGCCTGTATTCATGCCTATTTACTTGTGCTATTAAAGAAGACTCCCACTTTTGTACATTATATCTAATTATTTAACATTCTCAAAAATGAATAGTCATTTGTCAGTGGATTTCTTTCCCCCTCCCCCCATCCCAAGTAAAATGTTACCTAAAAGTATTCCCATAAATATTAATACAAAGAGAGCTCCCAGACTTTAGAGACTCCACAGAGATCTTGGTTAGGACCTCTTCCATTTTCCAAAGTCTTCCTTGTTCTCTGAAGCTCTTATATCACCAACAGCAATCAGAAGCTGTGCCAAATAATAAGTTCCCATGACAAAATACTGGCCATGTGCTATCTTGGCAGCATTGAAAACCTGCACAGCCAGTGACATATCAGACACCATAAAGACTAAACTTCCCATTAAAGTCGCAAAGCGGCGCGTCCTGATGGCTAAAGCACCCATGAAGACAATTAGAAAAATGTAGGCGCCCACAGCAGGAGTTACAATATCAGAGTCTGGTGCCTTCTGTAGAAATGGATATAGGTGGAAGTAAAAAGTTCCTCCAATCAGGAGGAGGATCAGAGAGAGAATTCTAGTCCAGGAAGAAGAGGAATATGTTGCATAACGACTGGAGAGGAAGGCTAGTGAGTAGAGGAGGTGAGACGCTGCAAATGCACCCATTCCTGGAAACACACAACAGATCAGAATTATTAGGTGAAACATTTATCCTTTCTCCAGACTACTGCATTAAACAAGGAACTCCACTATAACCCACAGATGAGCCTGAAGTTTGTGTGTAAAGATCAGGGTTGGGGTCAATGATAAATAATAATAATATTAATTAATAATTGTGGCATAATTGTAATTGTAATTTTAAAAATATGTTGCTGTTGTAATTGTAATTAAATTATAATTGAGTTTACATAATTGCTCCCTTCATAAAACGGTCAATCAGCGGGAGCTGACTCACCGGTTTATCCCCAATGCCCACATGACAGGCTGTGATCACCACCAAATACACTTTCACAGTGGAACAGGCTTTGCGCTTGTCAATAAGGCCCTGCAGGAATGATAAGATCACTCCCACTGGGCACTGAAAAAGGGATGTGATTTCCCTGGAGGCACCAACCCACGAAAAACTGTGTTATTTACAGAACCCCGCTTTCATGAGTAATAGGAGTGTTACGGTGAAATTTACGGTTACCTCGTCTTTGACTTGAAAACACACTCTGTGGTGATAAATGATGAAGACCAGACAGGAGAGATGATGAAGTAATAAAAAATGATTTAATCTAAACTAAATAAAAAGGTACAAAGCGGGATAGACAAAGAAGTGGTCTCCTCTGGCCAAAGGAGAGACGCGAAGAAGAAGGGACCAAAAGTTCCTTTCACACACATTTATACCCCACTGTCCCACCTCCCCCCTTCCACAGACAACAAAGAAGAGACCAGGGGGGGAAGGTCAGTCTGCCGGAGGTGACACCTCCGATGTCGGGGTGAAAGTTAGATGTGTGTGGGTGTGTGAGTGAGTGTGTGTGTATGTGAGTGAGTGTGTGTATGTGTATATGATGTGTGTGTGTGTATGTGATGTCTGGGGTGGGTTTGGACGTGCTCTGGCCTTCGAGATTGAACTGAGGCCAACTGACATTCCTTTAGAGAAGCTGTATCATGGGAGTATGGGTCCACTGACTTTGCCTGAAGAGGAAAAGGCATCAGACAGGCGTGGAAAGTTACAAATTGGGGTATTAAGTTGAATGAGATCAAAGAGCAAATATATGAGTATACATAATTAATCAATTTTGCCACCACAGGAGTAAGATGTCTCACTCACATTATGAAAAAGAACCCTCCACTTGCAATCATACAGAGGCCTAGTGGAAGAGGCCCAGGCACAAAGTGGAGATCACACACTGTGAGGGTCCCACCTCTGACAGACGGAGCCATTCAGGAGCCAAGCCCACAGCCTCAGTCGCTCTGGGTGTGGATGGAAGATCGTTCCCCCTGCCTGTGATAGCAGATACCTGCGCAGCGGGAGCTGCCATGGAGGAGCGCACAGCAGATGCTAAATCTCCACCAGCCGGTGCATGGCTGGCCAGTGTGGAGCCACCAGGATCAGTGCATTATGTTGCTCCCTCACCCTGGACAGAGTGGGGATGTAAGAGCCAATGGGGGGAATGTGTAAAGCAGCGCGCTTGGCCAGACGTGCGCTAGCGCGTCTACGCCGAGGGGAGCATTTGGGAGAAAAACATCACCTCGGCCTGTCCATAACGGGCCCACAACTGTTGCACCGCCAGAGGGTGTAACCTCCATTCCCTATATACCGGTGTGCCCCTGGACAGCAGGGCCGCGCCTACGTTAAAGACCCCGGAAATTGCTCTCAAAGAGAGGAGATGATTGCAACTCCACACAATCAGTCTCCACACAACCAGCAGCAGCAGCAGCAGTTGATATACCCTACCACCGTGGTACTGTCAGTCCTCACCAGGACATGATGTCGCCTGAGAGACGGGAGGAAGTGGACATTTCCAAAAATGCATGTGACAGCTTCGGAGGTCTGCGTCTTAGAGCCCCTCACCGACCTGCCCTCGTACACTCCACCCCAATCTCCCTGATGCACCAGGCACAGGAGAGAGGTGTGTGTAAGCATCCTGAACTTATATTTCCTGAGAAATCTGTTCAGAACCCGTAAATCCAAGATAGAGTCCCCCCCCATTTGGGGACCAGAAAATACCTGGAGGGAACAGGGAGGAGAGACTCAAAATAGGAATTGTAAATGGTGGGGGAGAGTTGATTATTTTAAAGTGAGAGTGAGATGTACTCAAGCCAGTATGGTGACAGATGTGAAACTTAGGTATAATGGTGGTGGCTGTGGACAGAGGGAAGGAGTGAGTAATACCTAAAACAGGTATTTGGGATTAAAGTGTCTAAGGTTAAACAAAGTATGAGTTTTATCCCACAGCCCAAAGCATGCCAGTGCATCGTAGACCAATAGACCAATGTATGTGCAAGAACAGCTATTGCAAACCCAAGCGCTGCCCCGTGCCCGAAGATGCAGCCAGGCCAGCAGAAAGAGCGGGGGCCAAGGAGCCCCAGGCCACCCCCCACCAACCCCGCCAGACCCCAAGAGCACCCCCCCGGGACCGGAAACACCCAAGGGCAAGCCCCCGGGCAAAGCCCCCCCGGGGGTCGACCACCTCCCATCCCAGCCCACGAATTGGCCACGGTCCAGCGGGACCACACAGCTGCCTGCTGCCCACCAGACAGAGCAAGCCACGTGGCAATGCCACCCACCAGCACACAAGCAACCGGCGGCCGTCATCGCAGGAAGGAGGCACTCCAACGGCACACATCTGGTGCGGAACAGCAGCCCCCAGCCAAGGGCGCATCGAACCCACCCATTGGTCCGCAGGTAGCAGGACAGACCTACCGGAATAGCTAGCACCGCCCACCAGCAAACAGCATCATTCTGAAGCGTACGTCCTGCCAGACAGGTCCAACTGAAGACGGTCTGCCCTGGTCAGTAGTTTTTTTGGGAGACAGAGCAGGCTGGCGTGGCAACAGGTGAGCCGCAACAAGCGGCTCCACCGGCAGCATTCTGAGCAGTCCGAGGCGCTTCATAGCTTCGCAGTCGAGTGTGGAAGAACCTGCCACATGATTCTCCACTGAAAGTGCGGTCCTTCCATGGATGCGCCACTTCCACCAACAGCTCCAGGAAAACGGGGAGAACTTGTCTCGGCTTACCTTACGACGGTGGGCCACAGGATGGAGAGGTGCGCCGCTGCGCGCCTGCACAGCTCCACAGTGTCCAGGCTTATGAGAGAGGAGACAAGTGTGGAAACTTCCTCCTCCTGAGAGGCAACAAAGGTGGCAGGCTGCTGGGAGCCCCAGCTGGAGCCATGGACAGCAGCAGAGTCCATAAGGGCCGTGTCCTCTTCGCTCGCTGCGGCAGAAGAACCGTGAGGAGGAAGAAAGGGGTTCTGGTCGGACATCAGACGGGCCAGGCTATGTGCGTTGAACGCTGTGCAGTGCTGACAGAAGCTGGAGATACTGACCGCCAGCCGGGCGTGTTCCAGACCGAGACAGTCGCAGCAATGTTTGTCTTTGGCTGAGATTTGTTCCCGCACTGACAGAGACGAGCCTGAGAGCATCCCATTCCCTCCTTGGGAGTAGCCTTGGCCACCATGGCCGTGCTTGATGCAGGCAGGAGAGCAGGTAGAACTAGCATGGGCTACCATGGATGGAGGCCTACGCATTCTGGAGCGTCAGAGATGCTGAGGACAGCGTATTGGTCCCAGACAGCTGCTGGCTTGCTGGCACGAAGCGTGTAGCGGGGCTGACACCGGAGCAAAACAGCTGCTGGACCAATGTGCACGTGAGCCCGGAGGCAGTGAGGGCAGTTGGTTTTAGACTACAACTGTTGTGCTGATGTGTGGGAGCTCTGGACCTCATTCTGTGCAGAGCTTGGAGTGGCTGGCGGTCACCGGAGTGAGAGAGCCGCTCGAGGACCAACATGCACTGAAGCGACAGAGTTAGAGGAGAGTTGACAGCCGGAGCTGGGACTCTGAGGTTCACTTAGCTGTGATCGGAACAGCACTTAACCGAGCATAGCAAGGTAAGCGTTGGCTGCTTCTCGACCTGTTGTGGTACACGCAATGCTTCTATACTTACCAGCGTCCGTCGACTGGAAACTGAAGATCCGCCTGTGGACAGTTTAGCTGATAAAAAGAGCAAGATGTGCATGAGAGAGAGAAGAGGTGTTTGAATGAGGAACTGCGCATCCACCCTCCCTCTTATAGAGGGTGGGAATGTCCCTGGTGGATGGACAGTTATTTCCAGCCAACCAGGGCTTGGTGTATTGAAAAAAGTGCTTCTGAGGGCTACAGGGGGTGTGTATCCTCATAGTGAGACATCTCACAAAATATTTTGAAATGGAACCCAGAATTCTCTTTCTGGTAAGACTTTATTTGAAATAAAATTATTGAGATTTATCACTATCTTGAGAAGCTGATTTGCGACCTGTTTTCATAAGAGACTCTCACAGAAAGCTAACACAAGAGGAAGGTTAACTTTTATTAGGATATTTATTTCAGGCTCAGTAAATGTGATTCATTGTAATTGAGTAATTGTAATTGACTTTCTGAGGATAAAAAAGTAATTGTAATTTAATTGTAATTGGAAAAAATGTTGCTCACTGTAATTGTATTTGAGTTGTAATTGAACATGGGTATTTGAATACGTAATTGTAACTGAAAAATGGAATTGACCCCAACCCTGGTATAGTTCTAGTGCTGGAGTTCTTCTTACCGTGCAGGAAGTGCTCAGACCAAATCAGGCACCAGTCTCCCACAGCAGAGAAGAGCAGGCCTCCCACCACACCCAGTACACTTTGACATCCGTTCCAGCTCAGAACCACTGCAGCCAACAGGAGAATCGGGGCCGATTTGACGGCAGCAAATATGATGGACGGCTTGGACTCAGGTGTCCACAGGTAGAAGTACAAACCAGTGGATGCAAAGAATGGAAGGAGGGAAAGGAAGAGAGCGCAGGACTGGAAGAAAAAGGAAAGGAAGTGAGAAATGTTATAGTTCCATTTTATTAAAACCAGTTAAACCTTGAATAAAACAATTAATTTTAAACAGTCCACACATCATAAAAGAGGCTATTTGCTCCAAATCAGTCTGTTTCTTCCATCAGAACAGACACTAACGTCTGCAAAGTGGCTTTAAAGTCCTTAAACTGATAACAGTGTGGTGATGATGGGTCAAAAGTCTCAGTATTTCACCATTTGTAAAAACCTAAAGAGAAGTATAATCTGACTAAATGCTCCATATCGCCTTAAAGCACAAGTGACAGGAACACAGACAAGATCCTGTATTTCAATTTTATTCTCATAAAATTACGACTTTATTCTCAAAATATTATGACTTTAATCCATACCTGTCAAGTATCCCGTTTTGGCCAAGAAACTCCTGTATTTTACCCGTCTTTCCCGCCATCTTCCCGTATTAGTATTTTCCCATAAATATTCCATATTTTAATGTAATAATAATTAAAAAATGCCTCACTAAACTGAACGTCGTCACTAGCCTCGTGAGAACTGTCACCTGAAATGGCCTGAGTGTCAGTTCTCACGAGATTAGTGCTGACAGCGGCAACAAACCCGGAAACAACTCAGAACAGAGATGATGAATGAAGATGTTCTGGTGAGAAAAACTAAGAACTCGTTTAAATACGTTGTAAAATGTGACAGAGAGTTTATCTTCATAAAGAGCAGCAGGATGTGACACAGTTACACGTTCTGTTAGATTAATAACTGAGATTTTAACGTCTCCCACAGGGGAAGCAATGACGAAGTCACCATGAAAAATCAGCCAATCACAAGCTCCACAAATATAAACTGCTTTATAAAGTGTTAAAGGATGTAAAGTCTGTAATAAATGTGTTTAATAAGTCATTAGTGAAAACCAGAGAACCACATGAGTGAGCATGAAAAATTATCAGAAAATATGTAATTAAAATAAAATGTAAATGTGAAATTAACAGTAAATATGCAACGTATTGACTTGTATATAAACTGTAAGTATATTAAATAAACACACGTGCTTCATATACACATTTATGTTTATATTTAGGCTGTTTTATAATTTAGGAATTAGGGCTGGGCAATATATTGAGATTCAAGATGTATCAAGTTTTGTATTTTGGCGATATAGAAAACTATATTATTTCATATATCACATAAAACAAAATACTAGTTTTAGGAGTCGCTGCTTTTACTTCTCAGAACATGTAAAGCTCATAGATAGATTAATGAGTGCACATATTGATCAGCTGTTTGGTAATAAATGTCCCTGTGTAGCATTTTGCATCAGCAAATTTAACCCAGAATTGTCTTTCTGGTCAGACTTTGTTTAATAAAATTATCTAAATTTATATTGTATATCGCCATTTTGAGAAAAAATATTGAGATATGAGTTTTGGTCCATATCACCAGCCCTAGTAGGAATGTTCACAGCATTTTAATGTTAATAAAGGTCGACCTACCAGATTCTAATCACATAATTGTATTTAGTAAGTGGTTGACAAGTGGGTATTTTAGATTTATTGTACATCTATATTAAAATATAAGTGATACTGGAGCTTGGTTGAGCGGGTGGGACGCTGGTAGTGGGCGCCAGAAAATTTCCCTTATTTTCAAAACCAAAACTTGACAGGTATGATTTAATCTTGAAATAGTAAGACAAATATTATGACTTTATTCTCAAAAAATGACAGCTTTATTCTCTAAATATTACCACTTAATTTTAATGTGGCCCTATTACGGCATCTTAATAAAACAAGCACATCTATAGTGTCATATTTTAATTTTATGTTACATTTGTGCCATTAAAGATGATTCACACTTTTGTACATCATCTTTAATTACTCAACATTCTCAGAAATGCATAGTCATCTGTCAGTGGATTTCACCCCCCAAGTAAAAGGTTATCTAAAAGTATTCTCATAAATATTAATACAAAGAGAGCGCCCAGACTTTAGAGACTCCACAGACATCTGTGTTAGGACCTCTTCCATTTCCCAAAGTCTTCCATGTTCTCTGAAGCTCTTATATCACCAACAACAATCAGAAGCTGTGCCAAATAATAAGTTCCCATGACAACATAGTGGCCACGATCCATTAAATTAAATGTCATTAAAACCAATTAACCTTGAATGAAATAATGAATTTTAAATAGTCCACACAGTACCATGTTTCTCCTCTGCCGCCTGTCATAGGCGTCTGTGTCTAGGATGTCCATCTCCCCTCAGCTGTTCTGACCCAGTTGATTAAAGCTGTTCTGTCTCTTGTTCTGCGTTGGTTCTCCACCAACCCTAAGTCGTCCTCCTTCACCCCTGGACTCAAACCTCTGCTGTCTTTCACTCTGCTGGTGTTCCTCTGTGATGAACTTTAGACTGTTCCTCGCTCTCTGATTGTAGTTTGATAATCAATGTTTTCACTTCCCTTGGACTAATAGTTCACCTTTAACCTTTAACAACCTAAGGCTGTATCTGTGACATGAAGGGGCAAAGTTGAACGGGATGATAACTTTTCTTTTTACAGTGATTTATTGTCATTTGAAGTGTATTTCATTGTCTCCAGTTTCAACATTTGTTAAAGATAAACAATATGTAAAAAGATATACCCTAATTCTTTTTGTAGTGTCTTTTGGAATTGTGCTATAGAATTACTCTTACTACGTTCGACAACAACAACTGTTTTTATATTTATTATTATTATTATTATTATTATTATTATTATTATTATTATTATTATTATTATTATTATTATTATTATTATCCATCCACTTGTTCCTTTTCTCAGGGTTGCGGGGTATTATTATTATTATTATTATTATTATTATTATTATTATTAATAATAATAGTGTTATAATTATATAGAATACTTTGTATCTTTGCCACATTTTGCCATGTGCTAACTATTGGATGAACTGTTGTTTTTTTTTTATTTGTACTTTGCTTTTTTTATTTCCTGTTTTTTCAACTCACTGTATTTTTTTTGTTATTGCTTTTTGACATCTTGTTTTATTTATTTATTTACATAATTTGTCTCAAGTAGTAAATGTGCAATAAGCAGTATTGAAATCATCCAGATATTATTTATTTTGGTGTTTGTTGTTGCCGTCTCTGGTGCACACTGGTGTATTTTTGCACCAATATTCCAATATGGTTTCTTTTCACCGCAAATGGCAATTGAACTTGAACTTGATTTAATGATATTAGTGTTATTGCAGGAGACGTATCAACATGATCTGTTTTAGATATACAGCCTGCATCTATAGATATAGATTTGATTTAGCAAAGGGAGGAGCCTGGTTTGTAATATATTTGTAGACCTGCAATAATTAACCACAGTCTCTGTGAGCCAAACTTTGTACTCTTATTACCCACAATGCTTTGTGTTATTGGTTGGTTGTGACACTTCGGCGTGGGGGAACACAGGCTCTAGGACCATCCAACCACTACAGCAATAAACAAAGTAAATGATTAAGGCTAAACAGAGTAGGTGGGAAGTCAAACCCAACATGCAGACACAGTGGGGTTTTTTTACAGGTTAATCTTTTGAGTTTTTATTGAGTTGTTTGCTTTTTCTCCACAGAACATGGAAACCGCTTCATCTCCTTTAAGAGTTGGGATCGTAGGATATGGACATTTAGGTCTGAAATTCCCCTACCATTAAAAACACCAACTTTATATGAAATGTTTGAATGTGATTGAGATAGTGACAGCGTCTGCTTGTGTCTGTGTGTATTTCAGGTCAGTTCCTGGCGCAGAGGATCCTTGATGATGGTCCTTACTTTGGTCTGACTCTGGCTTTTGTTTGGAACAGAAACGCTCACAAACTCAGAGGTTTAGTTCCCACGGAGCTCATTCTTGAAGATCTCTCATCTTTTGCAGTGAGGTGCAACATAAACACTTCTTTTAGACATGTGGTTTACTTTGTGTTGTTTTAATATTTCACATCATCAGCTTTACCAGTATGGAGGTGGATTTGTGTCTTTATTATTCACTCGACAAGACAGCAACTTTTCAATAAAAAAGAAATCACTTCAAAAATCATTTTTTTCAAACAAAAATGAAAAAAAAATTGTTCAAATGCAAAAAAACAAACAAACAATTGAGACCCAAATACTTTCATTTGGGTCTCAATTGTTTGTTTCATTTACTTTGATTGAAAAGTAATAAACGTTTTTGATTGAAGGACACTTTTTTTCTTTTTATAGATTGAAAATCGTTTTTTTTTTTAAATTGAAAAGTTTTTTAATTTTTTTTTTATTGAAATCATATTTTAAGTATTTGGGCCATATTATTGGTAGTACATTTGTGTTTTTATTATTCAATCAAAGAAAAAAAAGTGTTCAAACACGTTTTTTTTGCGATCAAAAACTTTTTTTCTTTGATTGAAAATATATATTTTTTGATTGAATAATAAAGACACAAATGTACTACCTATAATATGGCCCAAATACAAAAAAAAGATGACTTCAATCAAAAAAGGATTTTTAATCAAGAAGAAAGTGTTCAAATGAAATTATTTGGTCTCAAATATTGTTTGCATTTGAACACTTTTTTCCTTTGATTAAAAATATTTATTTTTGGTTGAAGTAAACCAGTTTTTCTTTTTTGATTGAAGTGATTTTTTTTTTTTCTTGATTGGTTAGGGCACAAATCTACCTCCATATACCAGAGGCATCATTTAAGGAACTGAACCTATTGTTCTTGCTTTTGTTGGGTATTTTCGGTTTTACCAAAGTCTCACCAAGATTTGCACGCACCTCAGGCCTGCTGAACGATTAAATATTTTGGCGCAATGAAAAAAAATAATGTGCTTACGGCGCGCATTAGAGACGCCAAAAATACGACGGAACCGCACGACCGGCAAGTTTGCCCGATTCATACAAAATTTGCCACATGTATTGATGTCACATGTATTCTTGACCCCGAGATGAACAAAAAGTTACAGTGATCCACGCCCAAAACCAAACAGGAAGTCAGCCATCTTGAGTCGAAGGTCAAAAATGATGAAAACGCATTTGCGCGAACTAGTCTGAGGGGCTCGATCCGATTCGCTTCAAACTCAGCCAGAACACTTAGGACCCACCGAAGATTAAAAATCATCAAAATAATGTGCGTATCATTAATGGTTTGGTTGTGGCGCTGCCGCAAAGTTACAATGCTAATTTCTGAAGCACGCCACAATTTCAAAAAACCCAATACTCGGTTACGCAAAGTTTAATTAGCCTCAAATTTCACACAAATGACATTTGTCCAAGCCTATTTATTACTGCCTTGAAACATGTCCCATCATGCCTTGCGTTTTTGACTGGCGCTATTTACGGTCATGTTCACTGTTAGCAACTATGGCACACAATAATAGAGGAATGCATAAAACTCTAATATACAAAGCTTAAACCGCCTCATATTTAATACACATAGTGGTTGTCCAGCCCTAAACAAGAATATATGTCATAACCTATCATGCCTTGCGTTCTCAGAGGCGTCTAACGCTAACAGCTTTAGCGGAAAGACGATACGTCTTGTTGACTTCAAAATAGTGTTGGATGAATCTTATAAGATGGGAGCAGGTCGCTGAAACATTCTGTGGGAGGGGCCTATAATGTCGCTGGACAATCCTTCGCCATCACAATCTAAATGCTGCATCTTGGCTATATTTTTCAATCGATTCACATCAAATTCACAGAGAGTGATTTTTAACTGGTTTTCCCTTTCATACTGGGTTTTTTTCGACTGGCGCCATTTAGCACGCCATAATATAAAAACTGCTTTATCTCATGTACAACGTTAAAACAGCCTCATATTTGATACACATGATGACTCTCCAGCCCTAAACAAGAATCAATGTGAAAATTACCCACCAAGCTTTGTGTTCTCAGATGGCACACGCCATAATAGAAAACTGCGATAACTCTCATGTGCAAAGACAAACAGTCTCGTGTTTGATACACATGGGTTACCAACCCCGGCCACTCATTCGGACCCTACAACTCCGCTCGGGGCTTTAATTATTTTTTCTTTTTTACAGGGAGTGTGATGTGATTGCAGAAGTGTGTCACCCACACATAGTCAAAGAATTTGGAGTTCAGTTTTTGTCGAAATCCAATTTTATGGTGAGATTTTCTTTCAACTTTAGTTTTTACTTTGGGCTTATAGAAAATAACAAGTGCACTACTTTAATTTATTTGTTTTAAATTTAGGTTGTTACAGTAAGAGATTATATTATTGAACCACATTTCTGTTGTTTTTTTGTTTTTTTTTTAAATAAAGTAAACTAAAACCTGTTACAGCTGAACACCCAAATGAGAAATGCTGACGTGGCAAGAATAGTTCAAAAGCACATACAGTACACTGTATTTTATTTCCCATAGGTGGGCTCCCCTTCTGCACTCGCTGATCCTGATCTGAATCAGAAACTGCGTCAGGCTGCTCAGCATTATGGTCGCACACTTTATGTCCCCAGTGGTGCATTATGGGGAGGCCAGGATATTCAGAGGCTGAATGATAGTGGGACGATAAAGGTAATATAATCTACCCTCAACACAGGATGTGGTGGTGCACTCTACTACTATCAACTATCATCCAGGTTCTTTTGTACCTATCCAATTATCAATGGTGGACTGAGGACTAATGATGGACTACAAAACAAAACAAAACAAAAGCATTTCTGGGTTTTTTCCTCTTCTCCTGCTCTCTTTTCACAGGCTTTGTTCATCCGAATGTCCAAACATCCGTCCTGTTTCCGTCTGACAGGAGACGTCCTGAGTGATTGGACGGAGGGTGAGGGCCGGCGTGTGTTGTTCAGAGGCTCAGTGGCAGAGCTCTGTCCTTTGGCCCCTAATAATGTAAACACCATGGCAGCAGCAGCAGTGGCAGCAGGAACGTTGGGATTCACTGGAGTTATGGGAGAGATTGTGTCAGACACAGCGTGAGTCTGTGTTTAGTTTGGACTCATTGTATTTATATGATCTTATCATATAAATACGTGTCAAATCCCTTCATGCTCCTCAGATTGAGTGACTACCATGTGGTGGAAGTGGAGGTCACTGGGTCCAATGGTTTCTCAGTTCACACAGTGAGGAGGAACCCAGCCAAGCTTGGTGCTGTGACCGGCAGTGCAACGTACAACTCTTTCTGGAACAGTTTACTGAGTGAGTCCTCTGCACTTTTTACTTCCTGTACTACGAAGCTGGATAAGTATATCCAGTATATCTCTCTGTTAGTGGGCTTCACCTAACCAAACATTCTCTATCAGAGAGCCCCTGTGCTACGAAGCAGGATATAATTCCATTCACTTAAGCAAGGTGATTTCAGCCTGGCTGTGCGCTCCTGTGACAGGGGTGGATATTGCAGCTTCAGACCATCACGATCACGGAGAAACTGTGCAGAGTAATTTACGTCACAATTAAAGCTGATATCCGGAGTTCTGAGGAAAGTCTCGTGTCCCACCCCCAACAGCTTCACTTCCTCCTACTGCCTCTGCCAATCTACCAGAAGCCACGCCTCTACTTTTCTGCATGCGGAACATAACAAGGTCTCATCAGGTTGCATTGATATAGGTCTATGGGTCAGGTAAATCATATTTACCTGTTTGCTGTTGTGACACGTGGCCGTGTTTCCGTGCACAGTTCTACATTCACTTTGATTGACAGTCTCAAAAACAGGAAGTCGAAGCCTATTGGCTGGGCGAACTCGGCGATCATTTCCATTTGTATAGGGGTCTATAGGGCAAAGGAGGGACTTATATACATTAGTGTATATGAATGACCACCGGCACTAGACCATAGTAAAAGATTTCCAAAGAATCATACATAAGATTTCTCAGAAACTCCGGATATCAGCTTTAAGGAATAATTCTTTGGAAATAGGAAGAATTAAAATCCATAATTCAGACCAAAAACAACACCGTTGCTACAGAAAAAGCTGCGGACACTGTTAATGCATAAAAACGTGAGATTATACAATATTAATCCGATGATAAACAACGCTCTGATCAGTTTCACTTTATTACAGCAGAGACATGTTTCTGTTCAGGTAGTCCTCCTCAATTTATCACACACACTGGGATTAGAGCACATTCACTGTAGTATGTTCCTGCTGATGCTAATGCTGACAGTGTCACTATAGCGTCTGAATGAATAAATGAAAGAATGAATGAGTTCATCTGTATGCAACAATGAGAATGTCTCTCCACAGGCTTCATCAGCTGACTGTAGATCAGTCCATCAGATAGAAATCTACACCTTTTCCTAGTTATTGATGTCATCATCAGTAAGAGAAAGGATTGCATTTATCCATTAATAATCTTTCTTTTCTAAACCCAGCTGTCAGATCTGCACCAACCAGGATCTTCTAACAATGGGCAGCTCATTTTCTAAGAGAACTGATTGGTTTGGAGGCGGGACATTTGTACTTGTTTATATCCTAGCCAGAACAAACCCTATAGGCCTGACCAGGTTTGGTGTTCAGCCTAAGTTACCATGGTGATTTAACCCTGTAAGAAGTTAACCAGTGTTGTAATAAAGCACACACAAAGTTAGCACGTTAAGAGAAAATCCAGTTTCGTAGCACAGGCCCTGAAGTTTTAAATAATCACATAAATTCCTTAATCTACAGAGTCGAAAACTGTGTTACTCAATGGTAAGATTATGATCTGCTGCTCAAGCTTCAACAAGTCAAAGCACTATTACCTCATTAAATAGAAAGCTAGGGCAGTGTTTCTCAACCTTTGGGTTGCCTGGAAATAAAATGGCTGAAAATATACATATATTATTCAATTATTATCATTCTTTACCACACACAACCTCAAACAAAACTATTCTATACTTTCTTGTTCTCAAACATAACTCCATTTCAAATAAAACGTATAATAGTATAAAAGTATTTGAGATGGCACATCTACTCTATATTTTGTAACACAATATAACAAACATAATAAAAACGTATAGAGAAAAAATGTCTCCGGGGTCACCAGAAATTTGTGATATAAAAATGGATTAATCACCTCTTTTAGCTTTAATTGTATTTATTAGAAATGTTAAAAGTCTTTACTAATTAGATACAATAATGTCACTGGTATTTTCTCAAATAGATTTTTGTAAAGAATAGAAAAAAAATGAATAAAAGAAAACATAACATTAACATTTGATGTGACATCATTGGCAAAACAATGTTTAAAAGACTATTTTATTCAATAATAAATGTGTGGCATTCATGTTGCTATGAAAGTGCAAGATTAAATATGCAAAAAAAAAAATAATTACAGTCATACTACAGTGACAGAATGTGCATGGAGAGTAAAAATAAATGCAATCATATTGTGACTTTTAGTTTCATGGAGGATTATTACTGCAGATTTTGACCTCTATACGTTTGTTTTTAGGTTGCAAAGGTCACGGAGGAAGAGTTTTCTTGTGCTGAGGCAGAACTGGGAGGAAAAAGACATGAATATGGAAGAACCCAAAGAGGACTGCATGCCTGTGTTTAATAAACTACATTCACACAAAAAAATGAGACAGTGATATTTTTGTAAAATACGATAGGGGACATAATTCAGTTTAATCAAATGTTCAACTGTGTAAGATAGCAGAGTGTAGGATTTGACTCTTACGGGGAGTGATAGGGAACACTCAATGAAACCTTTTTTATCTCATGAAAACAAGTAGTCAATACTTGTCACAACACTGTGATGTCCGCAACCTGAAATCAAAGCAGTTTTAACCTGTTTTGCTTTCACAATGCTGAACATTTAAAGTGAGAATTTTCCCCCCAAAGGGTATGTGATTGATCATGGGTATTTGATAGTAAGGCACGGGAACACAATGACAACACACAACACACTCACAAAGAGAATGCCATTTGTTTTTTTACACAAAAACTAACAGAAGAGAATCATGTCTGATGTGAGCTCTGACCACGTAAAGATGTCAAACTGGTACAAACGCAATGGTTACGGTTTTATCCACTGTGATCTACCTGTAAATCAAGTATAAAACTCACCTTGACTCAAATGTTTTTGTTTTACACCTGTGATGTCCAGTGTTAGTAGGCTACCTCATAAAATCCAGCAATCCTGATTGACATTCTAATTTCGAGTTAGAAACTTCAGTGTCTTCGTTTATCAGTAAATTACTGGTTATTTTTCCTATGTAACTAAACACTCCGGATAGTAGTGACAGCAGTTTGAAGAAATTGAGGTACAGAAAGGCTAGGAAGACACTGGCTAATACCGTTTTTCACAGTTTATCCAAACTAAATGTGTATTTACACTACAACACACCTTGGTGGAGTTTGTGAGTACTAAAGATTGTTTATAACGGATTAAGTTGGGGTCTCAGTTTTTATCGCTTGTGACACTTTCCTCGTCACCACTGGTTGTTTGGGACAGAGACAGCTTGTTCTTGAATGGAAGACTGGTAGGCTGTCGGATATTCAGTCGATCCTTCTCTGCCTCCACATCCTCATCGTAGCGCTCGTCTTCGTCGTTGTCCTCACCCTCACTGTGGCGTGGGGAGGAGTGGCGGGACAGAGCCGGAGACGGAGGCACAGAGGCTGGTCGGGGGTATCGGAAACCAGTGGTCTGAGAAAGGGGACGGAAGCGTTAGAATTCTACGTGAAATATTAAAGAAAGAGGTAAACAAATTGTTAAATCAACTTACTGAAGTGGGCTCATTAGGTTCATACATGAAGGCATCAGGAAAGGCCTTCGCAAGAGCCATGTGACGTGCAGATATATAATACTAAAGCAGAGCAAATGAAACAACAATTTTCAGTTTACCTCACAGCAATAACCATCATCGTCTGTAAATCTCACCCGGCCGAGGTACTTCCAGTCCAGGAGGTCACTCAGGCGCTCGGTGCGGTTCCTCTGGATGATCCGCTGACGCCTGCTCTGTTTGCAGAACTGGAACAGGTAGGACGTGAGCTGGTTACACGACTCATCAACCCCTCGATACCGCCGATCCAGAATGTAAATACCTGCAAACAGGAAAATGCACAGCTAGAATTAGTGCAGGGCTTCTCAATGTATGTGTCGCGCCCCCTGGTGGGGAAGGGAGACATGACAGGTGGAGCATGACAAACTTTTCAATTTCATGCCCATCTTTTTAAATGCCTTTCTTCATTGACAATAAAGATCAATAACATAAAAAAAAATGCCTACACACATAGAAAGTAATAATGAGAACTTGAAGCCTAAAAATGTAGCAGAAACTAAAATAGCATTAAATGGTTAGACTGGGAACAAAAGTGCAAAATTAATTATTTAAAATAACTTAAAAAATTAATTGCCTTCACTAAATAAAGTGTTTCTTACCCTTAGAAAGGGCTGGTGATGGTCATAATTATGCAATAAAATAAATTCATTTAGGGCTCTATTCTCCCGTCTGAACTAAAGCGCTTTTTTGCACGCCTGCAGTTACTCATATTCTCTGGTCCAGGTTCCTGACACGCCCACCTCACGTAAGTAGAGTAAAACCGTGTAGTCTGTGAATGAAGGTGGGCTGAAGGAAAGGAGGTGGTGATGTCATTTTTTTGGGCTGTCTAGAAATCACGGAACATGGAGTTTTCCCAACGCTTGTAAATGTCATTGAAATCCATGAAAATGATAAAGTTCACTTTTAATTTGAAACGCCTTCATTGATAAACAATGTAACAGGATGATTTGATTGCAGTGTAACTGAGGATCGGCTGCATTCTTCTGTCCGAGTCACAGTTAAAATCTCTCTCCTTGATCATCAACATCATCGCTGTAAAGAATGACAGAGTTAGATGGAGATATGAGGAAATAATGCGGCCTCAGAGCATCCTGCTTTAATACAGAGGGATGTTTGCTGTGAAACAGAACTATTGGCTTCCATAATACACAGTTTTAAATATCAATTGTTTGAAGCGACCTGAGCTGAACCTCATTAAAATATACAATATAAAAATAAACAGTTTCTGGTCCATCCTCATCTGCATATGACAGCTTGTTTCACTCAGTAGTGGATCAAACTGTGACTTTTTATTTCCTGTATTTTGACCACTGCACTTTTACTTTTGCTTTTTATGCAGGTGATTTAGTTTTTGAAACATGATGTTACTTGTTCCCTGTTAGTTCAATAAATTTGAAAATGTGTTTGTTAGGATTATTTGGGGGGGCGATGGCCGTAGGTGGGGGTTGAATGTTCACCTTTGTTCAAAGTGGGGAATACCCTAAGAGAAGCCATGTTCTCGAAAGGCCCTGTGTGAGTCTTGGAGCTATTCAAAAAAATAGTATTGCTTTTTCTGTTTATATTTGTTCTTTAAATTTGTATAAAACAAGTATTTCAAGCATTTCTGAATTGCTCTGCAAGTAAAATTGAAAATCATATCACTTTGAAAAAGCCCATAATAAAAATATTTATGAAAAAAAAACAGGTGGGGAATACCCAAAAAAGTTTGCGAACCAGTGAATTAGCATATCATTCTGGCTAACGTGCAATGGATCAGCAAAATCTAAACTAAACATCACTGGATTGTAAAAAGCACTGACCGTATGCTGAGGGGTCTGCAATGTGTTCCTCCATGAAACAACCAAAGCCTGACAGGTTGGTGGAGATGGATGGAATCCCCATTACTGTGCACTCAGCTAATGAAAGGCAAAAAATAGACTCATAATGAGCATCGTAAATACACACACATGAAATACTTGTTGGCTTGCGTACCTGGTGTGTAGCCCCAGGGTTCATAGTAAGAAGGGAAGACACCAATGTGACAGCCTCTAACAAACTCCTCGTAGTCCATTGGAAGAAGAGGTGAAGTGGATGAAAGGAACTCTGGATGGAAAATGATCTAACAGGGAAGAAGCCATTCATTAAGATATACAAGCCTTGACCATCTGAACACTGAGTCTGAATACTCAGCACTAAGAAAGTCCATCGAAATCACAGAACACCTACTTTGACCCGGTCTGAGGAGCTGTTAAACAGGCCGATACGGCGGACAGAGTTGAGGATGGGGTCGCCATTGTCTTCCAGCATGTTGTGGGTGCAGACTGGAGGCTGAGACTGTCTTTGGGTTGCAAAAATGGCACGCTTCATGATGGTAAAGTCCTCCTTGTCCAGCATTTTGGACACGTCTGGCAGCTGTCCACTGCAAACAAACAGGAATCATCATTTAAGGTGTGGTGCCTTACAGCAGGTTTGAACCTAGATGCTCTTTATCTAAGGAGTTTTCATTGCATTTGTTTTTCCATAGATATTCCCTACTTCAGTCTAAACACATGCATGTCTGTTTGAACTCTGAAAATTGCCATTAGCCCTGTTTAGAACTCCCATCCTGTTCCCATCCTGTTCAAAGTGCACCTTGCATTTAATGGGCTGAGGGTTAAGCTCATCATCTCAGGTACTTTCAGTCTGTGTACGAAATGTCTTACTAACACACTACTCATACTAAGTCTGGCGTCAAAATGAGTATGTAGTGCGTTCACATTATAGTATGAAAAGATTGAGTACGCGAGAAATACCAGGATGTATACTAGATCGATGGGCACACTCGTCGAACTCAAGTGCCGCATGATGCATAGCGAGCGTAATATAAAATCGTCCTGGGACCGGCTTTAAGCTAAAAGTCAAACATTCCCCTTTCAAAACAAAAGCATCTCTTCCTGTCTTCTATTAGTTCTTTAACGCTTTTGTAAATAGGGCTCTTATTTTGAAGTTAACAGGAAGTTTAGTCAGTAGCACAATGGAAGGTCTCTGAAAATCTCCAAAATGTCATCATGAAATGTGTTTCCGTGAGTTTTATGGATCAAATGACCACATGTTGATATTCTACTTGGTCACTTTATCGCTTAAAATGTTTTCAGAACTTTCAAAGATGGAGAATCAACAGATATATTTACCCTCAGTGTGCTTCAGGTTTTTGTCATTGTAAGTTTCAAATGCATCTTGGGAAACTTGGAAGTATACTTCAGTGGGAGCGCTCATCATCCTAATCATACCAAGAGTATATAGTAGACAGTCTATACTCACTGAGTGTGTAGTGTTAGTATGCGATTTCAAACACAGCCTCAGTCTTTTTTTTGTTGCTAGGTTTAGGAAACAAAATGTTCATAAACTCACTGTAGAAGTGACTCATAAAGCTTCTTCCCAAAGCGCTCCTTCACCGTCTGAGCGGTATCCCTGTCAAAGACAACACCAAAGAAAACATGAGGCATGCGCTAATTTACCCAAGTCGAGGTGTGCGATCTGAAAACTAATGTTTTAGTTTAAATCTTTTGCCTCACCAGAGCTGCTTCCTGACTGCTTGGCCCTTTAAGGTCTCCACGTTAAAGTTGTTTGTCCGAGCTGGCATGATGAAGAAGGCGATGACGGTCACGTCGCTGTGGTTGACCTGTTAGGACATTACAGATAGCTTTTATTAACACTCAAACACATGACTGGGTGTGTGTGTGTGTGGTGTTGTTTAAATAAACGTACTCTGAGGAGATAATTGAGACGGGCTAAAGCCTCAAGGAAGAGGTCGGCTCCTTTATTGGAGAACTCATATCTCCCAGCTATGAACAGGAACAAGCACTTGTCCATGTTGAAGTCAAGTTGCCTGATGGTAGAGAAGGCTTCTTTTAGCGCCACATTTACAGGACAAGCATGAGAAAAACAACATTTCTCTGATGTGAATAAAAGAGGTTTGGAATGTGTGTGTTCTGACCCATAAAAATGACCCCGGACAAACTCCTGAATGCGGTTTTTGCTCTGAGCGTGGAGGTTTTGAAACTCGTGCACAGCCTGGAATTTTTTCACGTTGAGCCCATTAGGGGTGATGACATCTGTGGGAAAAGAGAACAGTTAAAGTATTCATATCTGCAAAAATTACTACACTCTGGATCACTGAATAGCAGGAAACTCATGACACCCTTGTTTGGCAGGATTAGAGCTCTGAACCAGTGATTGTGAGATAACAGACCGAACTGTCCAGAAAAATTATGTCACACATGAGTTCACCTCTACACACCTGGTTTCCTCTTCAGCAGGTGCTCTGCTTCTATAGCTGTGATTTGCGATACTGTGGTGAAAACATGGGCGCAGTGAGTGGCCGCCCTCTCCAAACAGTACCGGTGGTAGATCTGTCGGTCCCCGGCTTCCTTATCTACATTAAACTGAATAACACACAAACATTAAGAGTGAAGGAGGAGGACAGCTGTAGAACACAGAAAGAGCAAAGAATATATACTGCGTCACTGTTTAAGCTGCAGGGTTCAAAGTGTGAAAAAAATTAGCGGGTTATAGTCCAGAGTTTGAAACCACGCCCCCTTTATTTATCATAGTTCAGCCCAATCCTTTATAGAATAAGGTTTTTGAGGATATAGGCAAAGATTTTACTTTATTCACTAAAGGCCCTATTCTCCGGTCTGAACTTAAGCACTTTTTTACGCGCCTCTCTCCTATGCGTATTCTCTGATCCAGGTTCCTGACACGCCCACCGCGCATAAACCGACCAAAAGCACGCAAGTATGTGAATGAAGGTGGTCTGAAGCAAAGGAGGCAGACTGGGCCATGATGTCAATTTTTTGGGGCTGTCTAGAAATCACGGAACATGGAGTTTTCCTAACGCTTGTAAATGTCATTAAAATCCGTAAAAATGATAAATCGCACATTTAATTTGAAACACCTTCGTTGATAAACAATGTTGATTTGATAAAATTAACAAAAACAGCACAGCTGCGTGGCTTTTTTGACTTAAGCGCTTGGGAGAATACGGCCCTTAAGGAACTGCCACAAATAAAATAAGATATTTTTTAAGATTAAATTGCCTTTTTAAAAAAACATTATTATTACACAATAGATCGGTGACACTCAAAGAAGAAAAGAGAAAAGAAAAAAAAACACTTACCTTTGCAAGGTTGTTGTAAAAGTCTACGTTTCCAGCACACAAGTAGCGTCCCAGCAGAGTAGCATGAGTGGTAAAAATGGTTGCTATAGACAACTGCCTTTCTCTACATAAGACGAGACCTAATCCGGCCAACCACTCATGGAAATGGGCCACGATGTGTGGAGGATCCTCAGACTGAGCTGCAAACTGTGACAAAAGATCTTTTATTTAGTAAACACGTCATGTTATTCCATTAAAACAGGTGATATATACTGCATATAATTTAACTAAATCAACACTCAATTCAAATTGTTTTTCCTAATCTTAGTGTTTTCTTTGTGCACCGTGATTGTCCGACCTCTCCAAGAAGCCAGGCTGTCAGGAAGCCGAACAGCACGGCGTCGTTTGCCTCCCGGTCGAACCACGGCACGCCGATGGCACAGAGATCCCAAAGCTCAGTTTTCCAGCGGTCCAGCGACCAGGCGGTGAACGCCACGTCAATCAGAACAACGTAGGGGCTGCCTTCAATGAGCCAGCGGCCAAAGTAGACCTCGGATAAAAAATCAGTTTCTAGTCAGAAAATGTTTTTGTAACTCTTTTAAAAATGCTTTTATATATGGAGAAAAACAACACATTGAAGAAGGAAGTAAAAATAAATAGAGTATGTATGAGGGTTTATGGACATTAACAGTTGAAAAAGCAGCTTCTACACGATTATGGCCAAAATGATAATCATGACTATAATCACAATTATTTATTATCATGTAATTAAAAACTATCTGTGTTTTCAAACAAACAATATGTGTACAGTTTACATTGCAAAATGAAGCTTTAAATAAGAATTTTAAATTTACCAAAGGCTAACGGAATAAATATTATTAAAGAGTGCAGAGAGAGTTTTTTTTTTTTTTTTTTTAAATGTAAATATTGCCGACGATCAGGTAAATTTAATTGTGGCAACTAAAATCGTGATCATGATTTGATTAATTGTGCAGCCCTACTTCTTGTTTGGCAAATTTACATCAACCTTTTCTTATCTTCCTGTGTGTGCTTCTACTTGTACAGAACTAATTACATGGCATCCAAGTTTTATATATTAATTTTAAAAAATTAAAATTTTTATTTTAAAAAAATTAAAAAAGGCTACATTAAGCTTATCAAACTGCAGAAGCATCCCAGTACTGAAGTTTAACCTAAAATAAAATTTCATGTTCTCAAAAACTTAACTTTAGATTTGATCTAAAACCTAGGTTACCAAAGTGGGGTATGGATATCCCTAGAGTTGTCATAGGGGGTACCTGAATAAAAATTAAAAACAACTTGACAACATTGGAAACTAGAATATAAATAGAGCAGCAGTCAGGAGCCTCCATACATTGCCACAAATGACACATTAGCCTATGTAAGACTGCCCTCTAGTGGTGAAAATCTTGTCAAAAAAAGTGCAAATATGGTGAGAGCGACATTGCTTTGAAATAGCAAAAATGTGCTCGATTCCTTTTGCCACCACGTCTTTGTGTGAAAGTGGATTTTCAGCTTCAACAAACAAAAAAACAAAATTCAGAAAAAGACTTTTGAGAAAGATTAGAGATCAAAGTAGATATTTGATTTAAAAAGAAAGGAATAAAACTAAGAAATCACCAAAAAATACATACTCAGGATAGCACAAAAACTACTTAAATACAGTAACAAAGTAGAACTGGGCAAAAAAAATCGATTTATCAAATTTGTAGATAAAAACGATTTTGCAAATTCAATTTATTTATTTTATTTTTTATTTTTTTCTCACCACAGTTTTTTCAGACTTTTTAGCGTTCCGTTCTTGTGGGTTATTGTAGCGTGATGTGAGCCAGCCCTCTCTTTGTTTACCCTTTGAGTGTGTGTGCCACAGACATGTTACATTTTTCATTCACACTATGCTGAGATGTTTTAATTGTAATGTTATAAAATATGTATTTATCTGATATCTTAATCAGAAAATGTAAGCTACTGTGAAGGCGCTGTTGCACTTTTGCTTAAACCTGGATTAAATCTTGAAATTGTTGAATGACAGAGCCTCATTTACTTTTTATTTTGGGATTATTCTATGCATTTTAACTCTTGAGGACAATCACAGCAATAAAGTTGCACTTTTGACAATATATCTGATGTCTGCACTCATTTTTAAGTGCATTGAAAAAAAAAATTTTAAATCTAATCAAAACTCGTTTTTTTTATTTATTTTTTTTAGCAAAATCGTCCAGCCTTATAACAAAGTATTTATACTTTGTTACTTGTCACCTCTGGGTACGGGACTGTGAAAAGTTTGGGAATCACTGATCGAGAACATACTGGAAATAATAAAATTGCCACACCAGTAGAACCACTCCTTCTTGATTTGACTGATAATTCCACAGCACTCCCAGAGTGACTCAGCATAAAGCATGAAAAGTATCACCATTGCTTCTCTATTTCTGGAGTGAGTCTGTGTGGAAAGGGTGGGGGATGTGTGGGGGGGGGACACTGATACAACCTCTAACCTTTGTGGTTAAATGTCACTGGGCTATCAGTCAGGTTTAGGTTCAGTGGCCATGACTTACGTAAGCACCGTGTGCCCTTGAAAAGGAACCTGTAACTTTAACTGGGAGGCGTGAGTGTATGTTTACGGTGTATATGTGGTAGTACCTTACAGCCAGAGGAGTTCATTTTGTCAATGGTCCGCTTCAGGATAGGGTTGGTGGGCTCAATCAGCTCCACCTGTGTGCGCACGTTGCTCTCAACATAGGGGCCCACCAGGAAATAGTTCTCCCCCCATTCCTCCGCGGTCAGACGGGCTTTGGTCTGGATGACGGTGTAGATGCCTCCAACTTGACACATGCACGGAATGAACCACATAGTTGACACGCAGACATGTGAATCCAACACACTTGTATGCCTCTAATAAAGATAAACTGTAAAAATACCCAATATTTGACACATATTTGTCATAGGGCTGGGCAATATATCGAGGTTTCTATTTTGGTGATATACTAAATGACAATATCGTCTATATCAAGATATACCTTCTTTTTTTTAACTTGTTTTTATCTCTACAATCACATCTTACATATATTTAATATTATTTAAACAGTACAGTCAAACAGTGTCCTATATTTTATAGCTTATTTTATATTAAAGTACTTGTTTTAGGAGTCAGTGCTTTCATTTCTTCTCAGAAGAGCATAATAAAAGCATAGTTAAGTAGATTTCTGAGTGCGTCCTAACCCAGACCTTGCCTTAAAAATTCATCGCCACACTACAAAACTCACTCACACGTGCTGTCCCTTATAGGGGAAAAAGCCAAAAGTGGCACATATTGTGCAGCTGTTCATAAATGTGCCTGTGGGGCATTTTTTATCAGCAAATTTAACCCAGAAAAGTCTTTCTGGTAAGACTTCATTGAGTTAAAAATATGGACATTAATATCGTATATCGCCATTTTGAGAAAAAATATGGAGATATGGGTTTTGGTTCATATCGCCCAGCCCTAATAGGCTGTGATGGTGGTGCATTTACAAACACTTGCCTTTGTTGGCAACTTCCCAGGCAATTTCAAAGAGCACTGCATCCTCCAAATCGAACTCCTCGTCCCATTCCTCCAACCCTGACAGGGAGGTGACGGACAGGCTGCGAGCCAACGGCATGCTGGGTAAATATAGAACACACCTTACAGTTGGGAATACAAATCACATGATATAGTCTTGTGTTCCACTACGATGCCAAAAACTCAACTGATGACAAGAGAAGAGGTCACATTTACTAAATAAGAATCACCAGTAAAAAAAACATGCACACATTAGTGGGTATGTTGTATTTCATATTAAATTTCTTTATTCTGTAATATGCACATTATGTAAAATATGTGAACATGAATGAGTGGTTGTGAAGCTGAATTAATTTGTAAGTCTAATTTGATTATTGTATATAGGGCTTTTGATAATTTATAGATAATCATGTACTTACTGTAGATGTAAATTTTATTCTGCAATGTTTTGTGACCCCTGTGTGACCCTAGCCCGTGGGACTACGGATGCAAACTAGCCTTTGGCTACAATCCGATGTCTTTACATGCATGCATTCTAGGAGTGTGACAATATGTCGATACTTCGAAATATCGCAATATTTTTTCGCACGAACGATTATCGATATGCTATCAATTTAAAAAATAAATAGATTTTTTGGATTTAAGATTTATTTTATTATTTTCAAAACCTTTTCTGCTTTTTTACTAAAATGTGCAGGTAAGTCTTCACAGAAATGTTGTCACTGTTTGTTGAAGGAACAAATATATTGTTTACTGGAATATTGCTCCATGATGGTGTCACTGGTAAGAAAGACCATATTTTTGTTTACAGAAAGCACTATTGGAGATACTTACATTGGTATGTTGACACTTATTTACAGAAATGTTGCACTAAAATAGTGTCACTGTTCATAGGACACTTTTTCAATTTATTGTCTTTCAGAGATATAAAATAAAAATTGTAATTTTTCACTTAATCTTTTTTTTCTTCTTATATAATAGATTATCATAGATTGATTTCTGACCTATATATCGGTAATCGCAATATTGTCATATCGTGAGATAATCGTTATCGGTTACCCAGAGGTTCCCACCCCTAATGCATTCCATGTTTGTTCATTAACATGCACTGTCATGTTCAAATAATAAATAAAGTTTTTTTTTTTTTTCATTTTCATTAAAACAAAAATGACCCAGAATCAAAACCACCTGTGAATAAAAAGTAGGTATGGATTTTAACTACTACCAGCACCAAGTGTGACACAACAGAGAGACATCCTATTGACCAACAACCGCCCCTTATCAATGAACTACAAACCCTGTTTCACAACTCCTACTGCCATTTCCCTCTAAGAAACACACTTTTCTTTCTTTTTTTTTTACCATTTTCACTTTTTTTTCATTTTATTTTTTTAAGATTTCAGGGTATAGCGTTCACCTCATTAAACGCACTGCAAATCATTGAGTAATCCAGATAGCTGTAAATTAAGTCTGTGTGTGGACTATGTTTGCTCTGTGTGAGCAGACATGGCCAAAGGTGAAGCTAACTTTCAGCATGTTAACATGTCACATTTCTCTTCATTTTTTTTTTTTTGTGATGAAAAAATAAAATTGACAGTAAATTACTACTATGTGCAAAAATGTGGTACACATGTATTATTCTGCAAAAACACTATTTTAAAAGGTTGCATTCAGAATTTGATCAAACAGCACAGTCTAAAGTGCTGTAGCACTAGAATGGATCTGTGTACTGTTCTACAGTTAAAGGGTTTGTGTAGAGCTGCAGATTTAACAGGACACAGACAGAAACAGATCAATAAGTGATCCACACCTTATAGAGGGAGATTTTTAATCATGTTATTGTTGATTATTTTAAAGCCTTTTAGTGCTGATTTTAATGATCTTATTGATTTTCAGGCTGTTAAATGGTTTCTCTTGCACTTTTTCCATTATGTAAGGCACATTGGAGGATGGCCTTGTGTATGAAATGCGCTATACAAACACATTTGCTTTGCCTTGACAACAAACCAGCACAAGAAGGTGTTGCATTTTGCATGTAGCAGTGCCTCTGGTATTTCATTGTGGAGACATACATCATGATTTATTCACATTTTAAAAATCCTAATGTACAAACGTTCTTTGATTCTGTGCCACAGTAATGCCAAAACTCTGACAGTTAATATCACAGTGTTGTTTAACTTTACTGGCATTATTTAATTTAAAAAAATAAATAAATAAATAAATTAAAAAAAAAAAAAAAAGCAGCCATCATAATACTACCTCCTCTACAGGTTTTGTGAATAGCACATTGTGCAGAAGGCCAAAAGATGACCTCTATCCCCAAACTAGGCCCTAACACCCACCTTAAAGCCCAGGGATGGACATTTAATACTCGCATGCCTCTGTCTGTGACTCATAAGTCGCGAGGCGAACGTGACATCAAGCACAGACCGCAACACAGCTGCGCAAAAGCACCGAGGACACCGCGTCCGGACATGACATATAGGAAGAAGTTTATCGTTTCATCCCGGCGTGTAAATGAAGAGATACATGTCTACTCACGCTTTGGTTTAGCCTCGACCTCGCAAAGATGAACAACACATCCGCAGCTGTCGCTTTCAATCCCCCAAAAACCCCCCACGGATCACAGCAGAGAGTGGATGAAGGGAAGGGGGAGGGACTGTGGTTAAGTGTCAGACACTGGCGTAGTGCGTCCTCTGTCACGTAGTGGGATGGAAGGCTCGTGCGCTCCGTGCAGGAACACGGTGGGAGGAGACAGCGTGAAAGGGGCGGGATCGCCAGTGTGTGTTATTTGCCAACTCCACTTCAATTGGCCAGAAGGTCCTCTTTGTCCCCGCCCCTTGAAACAACGTGACGGTGGTGTCTGTGTCTATGGGAGTCTCCACCTGCTGAGGAACCCCATTGGCTGAAGCACAGGGTCATTTTATTACTGACTCTAACGTGTGCAAGAAGGGCTTTATTTTATTTTTTGCTGTGAGGAGTTATTTATAAGTTTTTCCCAGAGCGCAGAGAACAGTTTGAAATTACAACGTGACCAGTGACATTAGATATGAATCAATCATTGAACAAGTTTCCACTGGTCGCCTTACAATAGAATCTAAAGCATCTGGTTTGCATAGACATATTTATTATTTTAAAACGTATTCTTAGAAGTAATTGTGAGTGATGCTTTTCTTGGTTATTGAAAGTTCAGAGAGTGAAAGAGGTCTAAATTAGTCTGGGTCTGGCGGATGTCTTCCGGGGCGGGTGGTGCGGGCTGCGCCCTAGCCATGTCTGCGGGTGTGGCGCTGGGTGGCCCCTGCTGGGGAGGCGCCCTGTGAGGCCGGGCTCTGCGGTGTGGCTGGGCCCTTTGATGGGTTGGGTGGGTTGCTCATCGTTGAGAAAAGGTGATCTGGCTCGCTCTGGGGTGCTCAGCCGGTGCACCTGGGGGCCGGCGGGGCGACTTGCCCAAGGTGGCTATGGGAATTTTGGTGCCCTAGGCGGCTATGGGCGTGGTCGTCGTCCCTGGGGGGGGTGCTCCCAGTGCTGCTTCCGTTCCGGGTCCTTCTGGCCTGGGGTCCGGTCCCTGCTGGCTCTGGGCCCGCCGGCTGCCCTTTTAGCGCGGCTCTGGCCGTCTGTGGGTCTTGGCTCCTCCGCTGGGGTCTCGGGCGGGGGGCTCTCCGGGTCTTCCCCTCAGGGGGTTGGGTGCGGGGGTGTGGCTGGGGGGGGGGGGGGGGGGGGGTGATGTTGGTGGGGGGGGTGATGTTGGTGGGGGGCCTTGGGGTTTGGGGTTGGGGTCTGTGGCAGGATGCGCTGGGTCCTTGGCTCCTTGGGGCTTTCTCGGATGTGTGTGTGTGGGGGGCGGTGGCTGCTTCTCGGCCTGGGATCTCGGGGGCATCTGGGTGGCTGCTCTGCCGTGGGGGGGGTAGCCTGGGGCTCCTTGGCCCCCACTCTGTGGGCGACCGTGGCTCAGGTGGTAGTGGGTCGTCTTCTGGTCGAGAGGTTGGGGGTTCGAGCCCAGTACCTGACCATGTGTCGAAGTGTCCTTGGGCAAGACACTGAACCCTAAGTTGCTCCCAGTGGTCGACTCGCACCTTGCATGGCAGTCCTGTCCCACTGGTGTGTGAATGTGAGAGTGATTGGGTGAATGAGCTGATATGTAAAGCGCTTTGGGACTGCTTCAGTGTGGGGATAAAACGCTATAAAAAATCAAGTCCATTTACCATTTACCACTCTTTCTACTGGCCTAGCTGCGTCTGCGGACCCGGGATGACTCCTGGTGTACGATGCACTGGCACGCCTTGGGATGTGGGATAAAACTCGTACTGGGCTTAACTTTGAACACGTTGATCCCAAATACCTGTTTTAGGTACTACCACTCCCTCCTTCCCTCTGTCCACAGCCACCACCATTATACCTAAGCTTCACACTTGTCACCAGACTGGCTTAATTACATATGTTCTACAACTTCACATCTCACTCTCACTGTAAGATCATCAATTCTTCCCCACCCTTTCTATTTCCTACCTTGGGTCTCTCCCCCCGTTCCCCTCCCCCTCCCCCTCCACTTAGGTGTAACACTGCTCTCCCTTTTACATCCTCCCTATAATAAAATGTTTCTTACCCTTCCTTAAGGAGGGCTGGTGATGGTCAGAATTAAGCAACAAAATAAATTAATTTATTTCATTTGCAATTAAAAAAAACATGCATTTCTGTCTCATAATGATTGCACTTCTTGTAGTGTTGACCTTTGACAAATAAAATTAAATTTAAAAAAATAAATAAATAAATTAGTCTGACATCCTCATCTACAGTAGCAAATTTTAATGAGGCTAAAATATTCCTCACTCCTTACCTTACCCATTATGTATCTCTACCCTGCACTCAAAGAGAGCTTATTATTTAGGTTTCTCTCTCTCTCTTTTTTTTTTTAGCTCATACATAAATATAATTCTTCTTACATTATATTTGTACACATTATTCTGTCACATAATTGTTCCTTTATTTATTCTTTGTTTAAAACTTTTAAATGTTAAGTTATACCTGTTTACTTCTCTAGGCCCGGCAAATATATCGAGATTCAAGATATATCGAGATTTGTATTTTGACGATACAGAAAATGACATTATCACCTCTAACAACATATTTTAGAATGTATTTTGTATTAAAATACTTGTATCTATTTATTTATTTTTTTTAATACTTTACTACTCTGTCAATCTTATCCAAGTGTGTTTTGGCAGCTGCACCA